>NC_140618.1:16860594-17095594 GCF_057382275.1 Copadichromis virginalis
TTGACTGTAAAATAAGTTGTGGCCCGTGGTACTTTACTTAACCCAAATTAAAGCTGAACATCTGCAAGTCATTGACATCTTGATTGTTCAATGTAAAATCCACAGTGGTAGAGTACAAAGGCAAAAGTAAAAAAAATTTGATCCAAATATGTTTGGATGATAATCACACTTGAATCCAAGAGTGTTCTGGAACTCTGGATTATGAAGATTTGAGAGTCGGGCTAATTGCTTATATTTCTTTTCATCATATGCTCTATTCTAGGGTTTTTTAAGAAAGTGATATAGATGTGCATCCAAATTAGAATTCCCTTACATGGAGCTTTAATGCTCTGCCAAGCTTTTTGAAATTGAGCTTGGTAATCTTGCTGACAGAAACTAAACATATACTGGTAAATTATAAGGTTTTCTTACCTATTATTCTTACCTATTACCTTTTATAGGCAAGGTCTAATTTTTAGAGAGGGGTGAAAGTGTAAGGAAAGGTGCTGCAGTGATCTACAGTAAGAGAAAAATAACATGATTTTCGTAATATTGCACCAGGTAAATGTGTTTAAGACAACTCCTCAATAGTGAGTACGTTAACCCCTTTTTTCATCTCTTCTCTTTAGCGTACCGTCTTAAGAAATGCCCTCCTCCCCCTGTTGTGGAGAATGCAGAGATGATCTATGAAGATGAGGATTTCCAAATAGGTAATAGACATGATTAATAATCATTGGTTTTGATACGGGGGAAAAATGTTGGCTAAAATTTGCAAAAAACACAACAACTATAACAGAATAACCTGCAAAACTCTTTTATTGATAACAAGTCGGCTGAACCTGCATTCATGCATGACAAATTTGCTTAATTTAGCACGATTTTTTAAATTATATCGTTTGTTACATTCTTCAGAATTAAAAAGGATCATCAGCCTTATCTAATGTGGTACATCATAAGATCAAAATGAAAAACTACCTGATCAGGCTTGTAGTAGGTCATTATTCTGCTGATTGATTACTTCATTAATCTGCCACATTACTTTGCAAATGCATTATCTAAATATAGCAGGCCCATGCTTGTCTGTCACGGTATTTTTTTTCTTTTGCTTTATTAGTGGTACAGAGGCACTTGTTCATAAAATCCATTCAGTGTACCTCTATGTATCGGTGTCTTAGAAGCAAATATTATAAAAATAATAGTGACACATTTGCAAAGAAAATTATTTTGTACACAATATTTTAAAGCTGTTGCAATTGCCATGTAGTGTATTAGAAAGACAGTCTCACTGGATAGCCCCTGGTTCAAAGGACTTCTTGTGGGATGCTTGCCATAACTGTTCAATAGGGTTGAGGTCAGGGGAATGTGAAACAAAGTTTATCTAAGCCAGCAATCCTTCAGATCCATCATGGTGTAGTATGAGTCGAAGATGCAAACCAGAGGGTGTAGCATATCTTTGAAGAGTGGAGTGCGACTTCTCCTTGGTCATGACTTGTCAATGCCAGTTCCAGAGCAGGCAAAGCACCTGCAGACTTGAATATTCCCACCACACAAATGTCATGTAAAATGTAGACCACCTCACACATAAAGCCTTGTTGGACGTGGGCAAGAATCTGCCCTCATGCTTAGACAAAACGACTAGCCAGTGTATATGTTGTTTGCTGACTGGACATTTATCTGCACTGAAATGGCATTTCTGTCAGGTAACAAAAGGAGGTCACTTTTTTAGGCAAACACCTGGTCATGGTTTGGATAAAGCTATTTACAAAGGCCTCTTGATTTTATATGCAATTTTCCAGGCCTATGTAAATAAACAAACTTTTTCCCCCCATGTTTCATAGAAATGATAGTGTTTTAGGCGGGACCCTGTTATATGTACTACTATCAATCTTTTCATAAACATGCATTTTGGTATAAATGATTGCTTGTCAAGTTTTTTCTTTTCTCTCAGCCCTGTTTTGTGTGTGTGATTTGTGAAAAGCAGCTTGCTTATGGTGACCTTTTAGATCAACAGGGCTGTAATTTAAAAAAAGAAAAGAAAAAAGAAACAGTGATAATAGTCATACTTCATACCTCCTCCGTATAGAGCAACATGAAAAAAGTGCCAAACCTGAGCCCACCACAAGTGAAGCCAATTTGGGTTTGTTTGGCGTAATTATATGCACAAATATTAAACCTCTCAGACTGTTTGACTGCAGGTGAATTTTACATTCACAAAACCTGCCAGAGTGAATTTCCTTAGAGAGCACTAGCTTTGTTATTGATGTGCTACCAAATTCCAGAATTGTTGAACATTCTCAAGAAAATAATGTGCTTGTTTATTCTGTTTTAAATTGGTCTTATGCTGTGAGGCACTATACGTCTCCTGGAAGTGCGAAGCAATGCATTACATCACCCGGTAGATTTACAACACTTTAAGATGGAAAACCTTTCTTGTTTTTCTTTGGAAGGCAAAAGAAGCAACATTAATCTGGTGCTCGCTTCTTAAAAAATACAAATCATAAAATGTCAGAGTTTTTTCCCAAAGTTCATAAAGATAGACTCTTTCAAGCCTTAATGTAATACGCTCCATTTAGAGGGCTGTTGATTGTGGAAATTGTTGTTCCTTCTCTCATCACTCCTTATTTTCTGTAAAGCGATCCTCTTCTCTTGAAATCCAGTGAAACGGGAGGGCATAAAATCTTCACTCTTCATTTGATGCAAATATGTACTCATTTCAGGAAAAGGCGATTTTCGACTAGTCTTCCAACATTAGTCATTTTAGTAATAACAAAATAAGAAGCTCTTCTTTGAAGGGATATACATAGAGATACATTGCGACTTGGCAATTATTTTAAAGATTTGTAGAAAGTCAGTGTGTCATCTGTATTAGTAGTCGATTGCGTCTGTTTAGAGTATTTAATATAGTCTTTTATGTACTTATTATTATCCTTTAGATTGGGGTTACAAATAATGTTGTTTCTTAAAAACAGTTGTGAACCTATCAGTTGAAATTTTATGGTCAAAGTTTTCTTTTCTTTGCCTGCCTCGTGTAATAAATTAACAGAATTTATAATGATATATATGTATGTTATATAATATAATTTTCCAATTTTAGGTGATATTGTGAAGTATCGCTGTTTACCTGGATACACGCTGCTTGGAAAGGCAGAGCTTATGTGTAAACTCAACTCTCATTTGCTCTTTGAAACCCCGCCCCCAACATGTCAAGGTAAGGCATATTTTACAGAAATGATCTATCCTAATATGTTATTATCCTCAGTGTATAGTTGGTTTCTCTTAGGTTAGCATGTATATGGTAAACAGAATACCGTATACGTTTTTAAAATGGTTGGTAGTTCTTCGCTTTCTGCACATTTTAGGAACTGTCAAAAACAAAGCAAACCAGACGTTACTGTTGTTGGGTTTTTTTTGCCTATGGAAGAGAATTTACTGTGCACTGACAAGGGACAGATTAAAATAAGAAGTCAAAATCAATACAGCAAAAGCTGAGATATCCTGACATGTAATTCGCCACAAGCTCCAGAATTGACAGATCCTGGCTTTCCATTATTCAACTTCAACTGTCTTTTTGCAAGATCATTCCTGCCTAGTCAACACCCACATTTTCTAGGCTCCCAATTTTGTTGACAAATTTCTCTCCACAGCCACAGGATGTATCCTGCAGCTGCTCTAAGTGGTACCCCATGTGAATACTAAACCTATATGGATGTTTAAAGGCAGTTGTGGCTTCCTTTATTTCGTAGTCTTGAAAATGAGTCATGGTTTTGAAAATGAGTCCTATTTAAAAGTGTAAAATTAATTAGTGCTTATATTTATCCCACTATTTTATGTACTAGTACTACTACTACTACTGCTAGCAGTAGCAGAAATATTTCCACTGGCATTGTATAAGTATGTTAAGAATCAGAATGAGCAACTTAGTATCTCTTGCTATCTCTATGCTTCTAAAATATATCTCTTCCATAAAAGACATGTTGCTTCTCCAGTCACATCTCCAAAACTTTAATTATTGTTGTGTAATTATTACATTTGGAGTCAAAACATATAACCCAGCTGCATAAAAGAAGCTCAGCATCATTCTCAGAGAGTTGTCATGTTTCATGTAGGTTAATGCAGGATATCACTAATTGAAAAACAGTCTCACAGTAATACAACTTTTCGAAAAATCTAACTGATATGAAGCATTGTGGCAAAGTTACTTAAATTTTAAGTATTCAAATGTTAATGGTTAGGCTGTAGTTGAACCACACTGACTCTAATGCCGTCAGTCTCTCTAGGAGAGTCTTAGGATTGTGCATTGAAACTGAAAATTAGCTAAAAAGTATGTAGCGGCTTTTTATTTTAGCCAGTTTCTCATATATTCCAACAATGGGCATAATAATTCCGTAACACAGTAGTTCATTGTTGGCATGTTGGTTTTGTGAGTAAAGATTCCTCAAAAAAAAATGTTACATGTTCAGATCTGCTAAGACAACTGGTAATTCTATGAGACACACAAAAAAATATTGATTTTTATTATTTGAGAAAATGAGTTTCTTTCCTTCTATAGCCGAGTGTTAAAGAAACACATGGCTTTCCTCCATCATGTGAAACTCCTTTTCCTCTATATAAAAAAAAGAAAAGAAAGCAGTATTCTTATAACAGGAATTCTAATAAAAATCTCTCTTAGAGGATCTAGCGCTCCTTTTGTGTTTAATCCTGTTAAGGAAACAAACAACATACAGAAAGATTGAAAGAGTTCTGCAGTTATTTTGCTCAAGACTAATAAATGGACCATTTTTAAAGGATGAATCAGTGGGCATGCGGCCGTTAGGTTTCACATATGCTGACATTTTAAACTGTTACGTGACTACCACGCATCTAAAGCAAGAATCAAGGCTGTATTTATTATTCTTAATTCTTTTTACATTTTTGATTGCTTTAACTGGCTTTTTGGTAACCCCTTCAGCCCAGTGCCCAGCCAATGAGGAACGGTTTTCATCCTCGGGTGTGATACTGAGCCCTGGGTTTCCTAGCAATTATCCAAACAGCCAGACATGCTCCTGGTTGCTGCGCATGATTCCAGGTACAGTGTGTATCCTGTCTGTCTGTCTGTCTATGGGGTTACACATGTGTGTTGGAATGATCTTGTGACTGAAGACTTACCATCTGCATTTAGATGCAACCAAAGAGACTGATCTCTTTACAGCGAGGACAAAAATTTGAAATTTAACACACAGCTTGAGTGAAATGACACTCAAGCTGTGTGTTATTTACTTAACCTTAACCTGCTTTATTCTTGAACCTGATAGACCTCTGTGTCTGCATTTGGTCTTTCAGCCTAAATATGCATACATTTGCATACGGCTCTGCATGTGTTTGTGCATTTGCTATACACTATGTGTTGCATGTTACAGTACATTTGCACTTGGCAGTAAATGATTGCTTCCCCCCCCTCAGGTTACACCATCAATATCTATGTGGAGATGTTCCACAGCGAGAAGCAGTTTGATGAACTGGAGATTTTTGATGGTAAACAATCCTTTCCTACATTTGTTACATCTTCACACACACGCATACTCAGATCCAGCTTTAATTTATGTTTTCTTGTTCAAAATACCAACAGTTCCGTTAATAAGATACATAATACTTAATTCTCATTTGGGGTGTTAGGAATTTACCCCACAGGACTTCCAAGTAGGTTATGGAGCAGGAAATTTGTGTACAGAGTAGATAGTGCGCTCTGTGTATAATTTTGTGGCTTTTGGTGCAGTGTATATTAAGAACTTTATGAAGCTATATTAGAATAATTTGACTAGTGACAGTTAAAAATGTTCATTTTTATACCAATAAACATTATAACAAGCTACCCAAACACATTTTTTAAATGCATATTTTACTGGATCTCTAAATGGGTTAACACATTTGCACGCAAGTTCTCTCTCTCTATTAATCTTGCGTGGTCAAAACAAATGTAAGCTCCCTCTGATATTTCTGAGATTAATGACATCACAGAGGAAGCATCAGTGACCGGGTTGTTTTCTAATCTATTGAAGCATTACTGAACAGTAGACTATTTGGAGAATGCTGTTCAGCTACTATAGTATTTAAAAGTGTCTTTTATAAACAAAATCAAACGCAGACACCGTTCAAGTAATCTGGAGGTAGCAAGTCACTTCTTGAACTTGGTAATTGTGTGTACCTCACATCTAAGAAATTTCATTGCCGCTTTACTTTAGGCTATTTTTCATCTGGAGATATGCATGGAGACTCGTATCTAAGTTTAACTAAGTTTAACTTTATCACATTTTTCCTAATGTTTTTCCTAAAAAAATAGCGTATTGTCTAAACAGGCACGTCTATAAAAATCAATCACTTATTGTACATGGCTCTGAACTAAATTACTTGTTTCATTAGGATCTTCCGGACAAAGCCCACTGCTTGTTGCGCTAAGTGGTAACCATTCCTCTCAACTGAACTTCACATCAAAGACAAACCAACTCTATCTACGATGGTCCACTGACCACGCAACCAACAAGAGAGGATTCAAGATACGGTACTCAGGTACATCTGGTATCTTCTGAATTATTGATATTATTATTTGATTGAAATAGAATGTCCTTGTGCGTTAGATGTATGCCCAGTTTCCAATGTGAGTTTTCTGGAAGGGGCTGCTCTCTTATTCTGCTTTTAAAAACAGTACCTAGAAGTCTGTGTGACCCCCTGTGTTAAAACTGTTTTTGACTACTAAATTAGCTGCTCTGTTCTCCTTTAGTGAATAACCATCCCTAATGCTTTTCTTAATAATGAAAGTAATTCATCACGGTTGTAGGTGGGTGAGCAATGATTATTTAGAAAACATTATTTTTGAATGCATCATGCTACTTATGAACAAAAGAGAATTAGTAACTCTAATTTGTTAATTTGTCAGATTGAGCGAATTAAATCTGTAGTGGCTTGCCAAAACTGTGAGGTTGTGTTGGCTTTTTTAGATTTGGGTTGTAAGCTAGTTCACCACTTAATCATTTTAACTTGTTAAGAATTCGTTAAAGACAATCCCCCAATCTTAGTCATAGAAAAAATAATTTATAGTGACACTAATCCTATTTGGGTTTAGAAGGAGTAAGTCACAAGGCCTGTTTCCTGGCTCTGTGTACTGAAGGGAAAAAAATAAATGTGATATATTTTAGTCTTTGGGTTATATCTGCAAAACAGCCTTAAGTAACAGAATTGTCTTTCCCCGTGGTGTCTTATTGCATCGACAACAGCATCTCTAAAGAAAACAAAAAAATGATGGGTGGGATTTTTCACTTACTATACATTATTAATGATCTGGAGCTTTAAATTGAAACTGAACATATCTATAGTACAGTTTGTATCATAAATATATGTTTAGAAATGTCTTCTTCTTTGACATGCTGGCATGCTTATGGCTAGGGGGCAGGAAATGTATTATACCTGTGAGGATCCTCAGAAGTATATACTGTAAATGTGTGTTGGCAGATGGAGTAAGCTGCAATAATCACTGTTATGCTTTTTTCTTATTATTCTTTGTGGACCCAGTGTATTGTTTGGCTGTGAAATTAACCCTGCATCATTTTTATTAATTGTATGGCATCTATTTATCATCGGACCATCCTGAAAGCTGGGATCACTTTTATATATATTTAATAGTTTCACTTGTTAAGATTCACTTGGAAATTCTTGACCCATCTTTCTCTCTCGCGCTCTCTCTACTTTGTTGTTTTTGCCTTAATGCATAAAGGGAGCATTCTGTTCAGGCTGTAAACAAGTATGGTAGTTAGTAAACTTTAAAGAAGTTGTCAGCAGTGGTAGTAGGATAAATAATATATGTCTCAGCATGTCTTCACAGCACATGTGAGAGCAGAGCCATTCCAATTTTTCAAATAAACAATTAAGGTGACGTATTCATCAGCTAAAACTACTACAAATGGAGCTAAAGTCTCAATATGCAATGCAGTTAATGTTAGAGGAATGGTATAAACACTAGAGTAAAACACAATAACAACATCAAGGTGGAAGCAGTTAAAATAAGTCTAAATGAAAGCTCTGGAAAATTCGACAGACAAATGGAATTATTGTAGACACATAAGAAGGCGTAAGAATAGATTTCAGTGTTGATATAGACCAAGACCAAGTCAAGGACTCTCTGCTCTGTACTTGGACAAGAGCAGCCTTCGTCAGAATGGTTTAAAAAATTGTAGTTATGAGTAAACTCATGGAGATGGATACAATAAGCAGGGATGATTGCTGGACTTCTCAGAAGGATTTGGCATTTAGATAAACCCACTTGTCAAGACAGTAAGGTTATCGGTGTTAGTTGGCCTATTAATTGGCAGTTAAAGGTTTGGTGAAGCTATTTGCTTGGGCAAGAGTTGGATTTAAAGTCAGCTTGTAGATACATTAGGGTAAAAGCTGGTGTCACCTGTTAGAAAGCTCTGTTTTAATGGCAGAGTATAACAGAGAACAACAAAAAAAGATACTGACCACAAAGCCTCAATATTATTGGGCTTCCACAGGAATATTTGCTCAACCTTTGGTAGAATTGTGTTTATTGGCATCTCATTAGCTGATGACTATTTGGTAAAATAAATAATAGCAGAACTGACACTTTGTAGATAGATTTTTGTCTCTCCGTGGTTCATGACCCTGTGTTTGAAGATAAAAACTCTTCCTCTACTGACTATGCTGGTTATTACTGCTTACTTATATATGCGCAATTCAAACATTATATTGTCTGATGGGAACTATGACAGAAAAAAGGAAAGGAAAATCATATGAAGTACCCTTTAAACTTTCCTGTGACTAAAACTTCCAGAGATCTTCAGTAATAAACAACAACTGATACTCTGATGTGCTGGTCTTGAGATAAAATATTATCCGAATGGAGCCTGTGTCCCTTTATTGAAATTATACACACTGAGATATAAAGGAGGACCCTAAATGAATAATGATTATGTTACAGAGAAATGCTATGATAGGATGATAAGATCTGAAATGGTGAATAAAAGGGAACAGATGACAGATGACACTTCTAGGAAAGAAAGATTTACAGACTCTGTTGTCCTGATCAGAGTGGGAATGTCATTCCACTAATGTGAAGCCAAGAGGGAGGAGAGCCAAGATCAGGTGAAGCAGTGACCACATCAGACAGAGAAGTGAGAGCCAAGCGGCCCTTGAGTGCCGTGTTCTAGCTACTGTTTAGAGTGTTATTCATGCTCTACCACACTCGCACTCTGCTCTAAGATGACAAAACACTGCACTATAGTAAGTGCAATATCTTCTTCTAGTTTATGATTATTCTGTTTGCTTTGGGATTATGCTCACTAAGTTCACTAATAGATGGCATTTACTTTTTGTTTTCTTCAGATTGCCTGGAGTGTTACAATTAATGTCACCAAGTTTTCAGACTCTCTTAAACTCTTAAACTGTCATGCCAGTTTGTTATTTTTAGCTTAGGAAATCAAATTATTTGTACAATTTGACTGTCGATTAAGCTATCTGCTGAGAACTCTTTGTTTCTCTGCCTCCAGCTGCTTACTGTAGCATTAATGATCCTCCACTGAATGGCGGTGTGGTCAACCGAACCAAACTTCGCCCAGGTAGCAGACTTCAGTACTTTTGTAATCGTGGTCACAGGCTGGTGGGCTCAAGCAATGCCACCTGCAAGCTCGACTCCAATGGGCTTTTCCAGTGGGATACCCCACCGCCTTTTTGTCAAGGTAAAATTTTAAACCAATTATTTCTCAGTCTTCTTAGTGATAAAGAACAAAGGTAAAAAGGATTAAAAAATTGCAGTTGTAAAGGATTCCTCCTGCAACACTTTTCTTTTTGTTATGTGGTAGCTGTCTCATGCGGCATACCTCCGTCACCGGGAAACGGCAGCTTCCATGCTTACCAGTATACTGTTGGGAGCCAGGTCACCTATCAGTGTAACCATGGTTACCACCTTGACCCAGGTGTTCCGATGAATGCCATGTGTTTGGAGGATGGCAGCTGGAGCAATGCTGCCTCAGTCTCCAGATGTCTACGTACGTATTTCTAACTTTATTATAAGGATGGGTAAATGTCTTAGTTGACAAAAAAGTAAGCACTGGTATATCTAGAAAAAGCTAGAGCCTCTCGCTGGAAGCTCTCTTCTCAGTGTCCAGGATGCATTTTGAGAAGATGACTCACACATCATTTATTTTTCAAAAAAAACTTTTGTCCACTAAATCAATAATTAATTTGGAGTTTGTTTAGAATTATAAATAAGTAATACATTTTAATTTATACAATTATAATTTATACAAATAGTACATTATCAGAGATTTTAATTAAGAATTAAAAGTCACCTGCCGTTCAGTTACATTTTATATAACTGTATCATTTCATTAATTTTTTGTCCAGCGGTCCACTGCCCCAGCATTGACGACGTCCTCTCAGGTCACATGCTCTACCGCCTAATTTCTGGTAGGCTGGGAGAGTTTGGTTCTGTGGTGATGCTGGAGTGCTCAACTGGGTACTATTTAGGTGCGGGGCATCGGACTCTTCGGTGCCTTGCCAACCGAACTTGGGAGGGGTCAGATGCCCCAGCTACCTGTAAGAGTAAGTACTGATACACACAAAGACACTATTATGACTGTCTTAGCTCATAATCAGCTGATGCCCTCACTTAAGTGCATGATAATAAAATTAGTATTTGGTGCACCTTCTAAATTTCCTCTAGTAGAATTATACTGAACATTATTCAGTCAGATCATACATAAAACTGTCACTGTTCAGCTGTGTGGCAGGCAGGATGTAGGACCCAAACGCAGGACTCACAACACGGGAGGTTAACTGAAAATGGCAGCTTTATTGCTGGGAAATCCACCATAACAAAAACTCACGGAAAACAAACAAAAGCCCTCAACATAGTAATTAAGGACTGAAACTCTGGAAAACTAGAATGTAAGCTGGATCACAAGAAAACAAACCCTGGAACTGAGAAGCTAGGATCTAAACAGGCACATGAGGGAAACACACAGCAGGGACGAGGTTACGACACGACAAGGGGCAAAGAAAAACAGGGGTTAAATACACGAGGGAGTAACGAGGGAATGGGAATGGGCCGCACACTTGACAAGGGCTATCAAAATAAAACCGGAACAAGAGACATTTACAAAAATCTGCCCATCATTTTTTTTTATCTTTTCTTCCAAGGAGTTTGACTTTCATGTAATTTTTTAAAGCAGCCATGAGCAATAGTTATCCACACTTTCTGAAAGTTTTCAAAGTTTTTCTTTTGAAATCGGCTGCCTTTTTTTTCCCATTTTCAGTCCACCCCTTGTATCTGACCATTTTCAGAGGAATGGGCTTTTGTTCACCTTGGTCAGGAAAGGTCAGCTAACCTCAAAATTACTGAAGCAGTGTGAGATCATCTTGACAGAGAACTGAACAAAAGGCAGTGAAAATTGATTATCCTTCAAGAAGCCTGGAAAACCATTTCTAAAGACTATTTAAAGAAACGATAAGAAATTTGCCTAAGAGATTTCAGACTGTAAAAAAATAAAGGTGATCATACAAAATATTGACTTTCAAGACCTTTTAAATGGCATAAATGTTTTTGCTATATGTTCTGTAGTTCAGGTATGATTTCTAATCAGTGCACCTGTTTCCAATTTTCCTAGCAAGATATAACGAAATGAGGGGAGACTTGGAAGAATTAAAGAAAGCTACTTTCCTAGCATAATTGCCAAGTTTAGTTTAAAAAAAACAACAACAACTGTGCTTTTCACCTGCTTTGAGGGGCAAGCATGCATGTGCTTAATCCTCTGTCATTGGTATATTTGAGAGGGAGCTGCTTTATGTGTGGTTGTGCGTGAGGTTTTATCTATTTCTTCTACTTTTTTGGAAATTAGTTACCAGGGGTGTATGTGTTTCGAAACGCCTGAGGATGTTAACTACTGCACATTGTCTAGGGACTGTGTCTCTTTCAAACAGAATGCAGTCTGTACTTCCTAAATGTGGGGTATATGCCGATAGTAGTGAAATACTGTCTATACAAATACAGTCTTACTATGCAATACGTCTTTGCTGCTTGTTTCATAAAGAGAGGCTGTGACAGAACATTGGGACTTTGACAACTTTCTAGTAGGCTACAGAATTTCATACTGTTGCATAATATATGATATGCCAATGGAAAAGTGAAATGTGTACACTGGAGAAGTTTAAAAAAATGATTAAAATTTGAAATGTATTTTACATTAAGCCAGTGGTTTAAAGACTTTATTTGGATACGTTTTCGTTAATTTCTCTTGGTAGTGTTTGAGCTGACCTACCTATCATTGCAGCAGTTTCAAGGGATTTGGCAATGTAACAGAAGTGTCTGTTTAAATTAGCCAGTGACTTTAAAGCTGTGTCTCCCAGGATATTAAGACAGAATTAGCTTAAATCTTCTGAAGGAAATAAATTCAGATAGATATTGTGTTGGAAAACAAAAATGTACCATGTTTAAGTTTAGGATGGTAGTCTTGTAATGCTTCATTTAACTGACCAATCATGATGAAGGCTTGACGACACAGACCACTTTATTTGCAGATTTTGTAAAAGATGGAAAAGTATCATTTGCACCACGATGTTATGTAATGTGTAATTTGTTACTTTGTAATGACACATTTATTTCATTATTTAGTTATCTCCTGCGGGGAACTTCCTTCCCCACCTTTTGGTACCAAACTGGGGACGTTGACCACATTCGGAGCAACTGCGATCTTTATGTGTAACCATGGCTACACTCTGGTGGGATCCCACGTGAGGGAGTGTGGCGCTAATGGGCTGTGGAGTGGTGTAGAGACCAGGTGTC
The DNA here is from genome assembly GCF_057382275.1 of Copadichromis virginalis. NCBI lineage: Eukaryota > Metazoa > Chordata > Actinopteri > Cichliformes > Cichlidae > Copadichromis > Copadichromis virginalis. The sequence continues at coordinate 16,873,400 of NC_140618.1, forward strand.
TAGGTAATGTTCATTGAATGTGATAAGATGTTCAAGATGTTGTGGTTTATCCTAAGTCCCTTTGGCACAAAAAATAACAATTTGATTCATTGGAAAAGAAATGTAGCAAGCTGTTAAAGTAAAATCAAAGCATTGACTCATCTCATATTACATTAATGAGAAAAATCCAACCTGATTAGTACCTCACTAACACCATGGAATAGATCACCTAAGTCAATGTAATGAACACGGAGAGCCTATATGTACAACTTTGATAAGGTAGCGCATTGTTAATATTCATGTTTCACCTGCAAATTTCACATCCACCCTCATATTCTTTTGAGATATTGATGGCAAAATATAACAGTATTTGTCATTTATTGATAGAGATGATATTTGCTGACCTAAAAAGACAATAATAATACTATCTCTTAAAATTAGAAATAATTGTAACAATTTTAGAAAGGCTGGTTATTTTTAACTTTTAACCTTTGGCAATAACCAAGTGACCGTTCAGAACTGGGTGGACTATTTACCATTTACCATTAGATACACAAACATCAAGAAAAAGGGATCGACTTTGAAACACATCTGTTAACAGATGAAATAGTGTCAAATACAATTCAGAATCTCTTTACACCTCAGCTCACTCGAGTCTTGCTTTTTATGTGCTGAAGCTTTAAGTAACCCCAGGCAGATGTAGTGCATGAAAAAAAAAATGTTTAAAGGACTGTTTTTAAGAGACTTTTGTTCATCTGTAATTGCTCCAAGTTTAGAACTAAAGTCTTTGAAGGTGATTTGCAAAGACAGACATTTGAAAGTTTAAGCATCTAAGCTCCTACATATAATTTGGCAGTCCACAGTGACTGCTGGCACAATGAGCCAGAATGTGTTTAAAATCAGGGCTCAGCACACAAAACCAGCTTCAGTGATGTGTGAGTGAGTTAAAGATGCGTTTCATTGTGCTGTATTAATTTCTGTCACTTTGCTTCTCCCAGCTGGTCACTGTGACTCTCCAGATCCTATAGTCAACGGCCACATTAGCGGGGATGGATCTAGTTACCGTGACACAGTTGTATACCAGTGCATGTTAGGATATCGCCTAATTGGCACATCAGTCAGAATCTGCCAACAAGACCATCGGTGGTCTGGAACAACACCTGTCTGTGTCCGTAAGTTCACAATACCAACAACATCGTGGTTTGAAGTTAAAGATTGTTTGCTGCTTTTGTCAAATATGAAAAGCTAAAACCTATATTGTTATATAAAGAATCTCTTCAGTTTCTCATCACATTTCTCTCCACTCTTTCTCTCTCAGCAATAACTTGTGGTCACCCAGGCAACCCAGCCAATGGGCGGACCAATGGCACCGAATTTAATCTCAATGATGTGGTCAACTTCACCTGCAACAGAGGTTACGTCCTAAGTGGAAATGCTCGGGCTCAGTGCCGACTTAACGGACAGTGGAGCAGCCCCTTACCAGTCTGCAAAGGTCTCGTCCACATTCATTAACACAGAGCTAGCAACTCATGCACATGCACATCCTTGTAATGCTTTATTTATTTATTTATTTAATTTTTTTCACTTTTAAAATCATAGAATCTGTGTGAGGAGCCAACATGATGCTATCGACATCTGTTGAGTAAAATCATAACCAAATAAAAGAAAAGGCCTCAATGACAAAAATGATCCCTAGGTTGTATTGTAAAAAAACAGACTTTCCTTTAAATTGTGGATTGCTGTGGTATGTTCAGCATGTGTTGACTGAATTTGCTTCTACCCACATTATGTAAATGAAATTGCTTTTGGAACCGAGTCTGCTGCTAGTAAAAGAGAGAACACAACAAAATCTTATCTGCAAGATGAATTCAGACACAATCAGTGTATCTCCAAATAAACTAATAAATTCATTCGTGCACAAACACAGCTGGGTACATGTCCAGAGACATGCTCTTTTCCTCTGCTAACCATGCACGGTCATTACAGTACAAAACTCTCTAGACCCCTGGTAGTGTAACAGTTATGATATACTCAAGCACGCACACACACAAGCATTTTGCAAAGTCATGAGAGCAGATCGATATAACGTAGTTGCTCACATGGGTTTCCCACTGAAGCGATTCATCCTCGCTTGCCTGCTTGCTTTCTCCATCTCCCCCACATTTTCTGTCTTATCCTGCTCTCCCTCCCTCTTTTTACCTCACAGCAGCAGCTGTCAATTATAAGACTGAAACTTTCTTTGTTCCCATAGGGTGCCAAACACACACACACACACACACACACACACAAACACACATAGGCGTCTCCCCCATGGACTTGAATTTGAGTGAATGTCAGTCTCCCCTGCGACATGGGGAAAATCAAACTCCACTCTTATTGAACTGGCATCTACCCAGAGAGAAAAAGTACAAGGGACAGGAGGAGGCAATAGGGAACAAAATGCTTCAAAAAACAGAGCAGGGTATGACAAAAGAGCAGTTTAAAGAAGACCAGAGCAGAGCAGCATGCATGATATGAAATTGTAACTTTGTTAAATGGTAATTGAGTATTCAGTACTCAACCCCACAAAGCTCCCAAGATATATAGCCATCACCTTTATATATGCTTGCATTGTAAAAACTTTGTAAATACTTTTAAATGGCTCTTCTGCTCTCTCGTACAGTGGTGAACTGTTCTGACCCCGGTCATGTGGAGAATGGCGTGCGCCAATCCGGCCTTCGTTACCCAGAAGTCTTCAGCTATGGTGTGACTGTATCAATCCACTGCAAACGAGGCTTCTACCTTTTGGGTTCTGCACTCCTTACATGTCAGCATAATGGACTGTGGGACCGGCCAATCCCTCGTTGCCTAGGTATGGGTGAACAAGTGAAGGTAGTCGGGGAAATATTTGGCTACATGTCTTTCCTGTTGTGTGTGTGAGTTTTGGGATTTTTTTTATAAGAACATGCCTTCAAAAAAGTAGTCACAAGCAGGTAGCTCTTTTTTTTGTTTTCTGGAATAGGCATTTGAGGATTGAAATAGCCTGAAGAGCCTTTGAGAGTAGGATAAGGAGGAGTGGATGAAAGAGTGAGAGCAAACGAGAGGGTTCAAGAAAGAAAATGGGAAGAAAGTAATCATAAAAGAAAAGGGTATGAAAGAAAGAGTCGTAAAGGTTTGAGTATGATTTGTGTCCATGTGTGTTTACAGAAAAAGAAAGTTGGAATGTGTCTCATAAGGCTATAGGTGGTCTTGTTAGAAAGCTACCATTGCTGATAGAAACAAAGAGATTAAACTAGAGAGTGATAGTGAGAAGGAAGCAGATTCACAGATGAAGAGGGGAACAGAAGGTGAACAAAAGCTTAGAATAAAGACACAGGAACAGAGGTGTAGAGATGAGAAATCAGACAGAGAGGAAGGAAGGGGCAGACACCGGTGAAGCACTTGGCGTCTGTGCATCGAGCGTTGCATTCGCAAAACAAGGTCTTATCGGAAAATTGGGGGGAAAGGGGTGATGACAGAGGGGCAAGGAGAGGATGGAGTAATACAATTTGGGGGTGAGGAGAGATATCGGAGGACAAGTCATTTGGCAGCAATAGAAAATCGAGAGCAGTTCCATATCAGTGTCCTCCAGAAACTTGTGCTTTGTAAAACATAGATTTCTCCGAAGCTGAAGAAAAAAATTGGGCGTCTGTTGCTTAAATGCTTTGGAATGATTTTTTTCTAGTTTTCTACATAGAAGAAAAGCAGAGATGCTTTCAGTGTTGTCTGGCTGAAGTGAATTTAATTTCAGATGAGTTATTGGTTTTCTCAGGCAATTCAGTTAAACTCAATAAGCTTTACTTGCATGCCCGTATGCTACAATGTGGTGTAAGCAAGGCAGGTTTAATTATTTATGTGCATATGTTTTATTGTACAGTTGCAAAGTCATAATACGTTGTCTTGTATTGGTTAAGGTGCATATCACACAACCAAAACATCCTTGGTTGTCTTCCAGTTCACCTTGGTTGAACAGCTAGCGCCTCTGTCTCATGCTACATTTAATGTCTACACTTCTTTCTTTTTGCAGTCCCTGTTTGTGTATTTTGACACAAGCACGCACACACAAAAACAACAAGGGCTTGCATTAATCCCACCCCTGTTTTGCTGAAAACACTCTCCTGTTTGCTGTCTCTGCAGTGACCCAGCTGCACAACCTGAAGCAATAGTATCTGTAATCTATAGTTGGACGCATCCACACTCAAACACACATTCAGAGACATACACAAACACTCACACACTAAGCCCTTCTTTATCTCTTTCAATCTCTTGCTGTCTCTGTAGCTATTTCCTGTGGTGACCCTGGTGTACCCCCTAATGTAGTAGTATCTGGGACCAACAGTTGGACATATGGTTCAGTACTGCAGTACTCTTGTCTACCTGGTGGAGTGCTTGTGGGCAATGCTACTCGCCACTGTCAGGAAGATGGTACATGGAGTGGAGCACCACCCTACTGCACTGGTAAAGTCAAAGTAGTTGATATACCTGCATGTCTAATAGACACGATTTACATTTTGTGCAGGATTAGGGCTAAGTTGAATGATTCACTGTTGCTGTCATACATATTCGCACTCAAAGCACACGATAAGTCTGTGCCTGTTTTTACACGTAAGGCAAATGTACCACATCTACACTGAGGCTTTCAACAAGGAAATCTGTATCCAGAAATGCCTTTTTAATAAGGCTTTGCAGAACACAATTGATAATATAAAATATTACAGAATGGCAAGCGCTCCTGCTCACAACACCAGTGTGCAATTTGTGCCAATCAATCAACCTTTATTCCAGACTCATGTAAAACACATCAACAAAAACAAAGAAAAAATACACTCAGATCACCTTCCCACAAAGAGACAATTGTACCAGCCCCTGCTGGTGTTGAGCCACCTTTGTATCTTCAGTGATAAGCTCAGGGCATTAGTATAGGCTACATGAGATTTATGCAGACTCACCTTCCTATAGTTCCTATAGTTTGTCCACAAGTATGAAGTATGCAGAGATGTACAGTATGCTCTAAAAAGAACTCTTCTGGTATTTGAGCTATATGTCCAAGATATTTGACGTCATTACAGACAATAAGATTATTATTCGACAATTTAAATTTGGAAAGTCTTAGATGTTTGTCTTCATTGGTTCTACAAATGATGACAGCGCTCTTACGGGCATGGTATCTAATATCATGTTCCAAACCATAAGCAGAATGTAATGTATGGGAAGGAGCTGCTGGAGACCAGCACTACCTGGACTGAAGACTACAAGATTATCTGCACACACACACAGAATTTACCATCTAATCTGATAAAATTACTTACTGTTCTTTGTATTTGTTTATTTGTATCTATATCTTTACTGTACCCTGAGCTCTGAGAAAAACAGTTTTGTTTGACTACGCCTTATTCGGTGGTCTCAAAGACAAAAAGGTTCATGCTGACTTTGGAGCCACTACATACTGTCACCATCATTATATGATCATTTCTAGAGTTTGCTTGCATGTACACTACCAGTCAAGTTTGGACATTTAATGGGATTTAATGGGTTTTCTTTATTTTCATGACTATGTACATTTTAGATTTTCACTGAAGGCATCAAAACTATGAATAAACACATATAAAACACATTTTATATTTTACATTCTTCAAAATAGCCACCCTTTGCTTTGATTACTGCTTTGCAAACTCTTGGCATTCTCTCGATGAGCTTCATGAGGTCGTCACCTGAAATGGTTTTCCAACAGTCTTGAAGAAGTTCCCAGAGATGCTGAGCACTTGCTGGCTCTTTTGCCTTAACTCTGCGGTCCATCTCATCCCAAACCATCTCGATTGGGTTAAGGTCAGGTGACGGAGTGCTGGCCAGGCCATCTAGCGCAGCACTCCATCACTCTCCTTCTTGGTCAGATAGCCCTGTTGAAAAATAAATGATGGTCCAACTAAACGCAAACCAGATGGGATGGCGTGTTGCTGCAGGATGCTGTGGTAGCCATGATGGTTCAGTGTGTCTTCAGTTTTTAATAAATCCCCAACAGTGTCACCAACAAAGCACCCCCACACAATCACACCTCCTCTATGTTTCACAGTGAGAACCATGCATGTAGAGACCATCTGACCAACTTTTCTGTCTCGCACAAAGACACAGCAGGTGGAACCAAAGATCTCAAATTTGCAATCATCAGACCAAAGCACAGATTTCCACTAGTGTAATGTCCATATCTGGGCTCTAATCCGAGGTGCTGTTAACTTGCAGTTTCTGAGGCTGGTGACTCAGGTTAATTTATCCTCAGCAGCAGAGGTGACTCTTGTTCTTGCTTTCCTGGGGCAGTCCTTACGTGAGCCAGTTTCATTGTAGCAGTTGTTAGTTTTAGCAATATTCCGGACTGACTGACCTTCAGTTCTTAAAGTACTGACGGCCTGTCGTTTCTATTTACTTGTTGATTGGTTCTTGCAATAATATAAATTCTAACAGTTGTCAAATAGGGCTGTCATCTGTGTACCAACCTGCATAACACAGCTTATGGTCCCAACCCCATTAAGAAGGCAAAAAAATTCCACAAATGAATCCTGACAACGCACACCTGTAAAGTGAAACCATTTCATGCGACTACATCATAAAGCTCATTGATAGAAGGCCAGGGGTTTGCAGCGCTGTTAACAAAGGGTCCCTACTTTCAGGAATCTAAAATATACAACATATTTAGAGTTATTTATAAAAAAATTTCTTTGCTACATAATTCTATATATCTTGTTTCATATATTTGATGTCTTCAATATGTATCTACAATGTAGAAAGTAGTAGAAATGAAGAAAAAACATAAAATGAGAAAGTGTGTCCAAACTTTTAACTGCTAGTGTATACATACTATGCAGAGATCTTGTCAGATGGTAAACAGTACCAGTAAAGGCTACAGAATAGCAAAGACTCACTGATTAAAGGTAAAAACAGTAGAATTTCAGGGAATTGAAGAATGAAACAAGTGTTTTTTGAGAACAAAAGATTGAGCTATTAAAAAAACAGCAACACCCCATCTAGAACAAAAACAGTGAGCCATACCCCACAGGCAAGTCAGCACTAAGACATCTTTGTTTTGCCTCAGCATAATATACTGTGAAGTATTAACTGGAACTGACAGGTATCTCTGACTGACGGACAGGCTCCTTGTGTGTTTCAGAACCACTCAATTCTTCACCGTATTGTTTTTTGATTTTAGATCAGAGACTGTGATGTACTGTATTGAGGAAATGACAGTGGTAGACAGTCACCTAAGAAACGTCATATTATGATCGAAAGTTAGTCCTTGTGCTCTATGAATATTTATCTCTAGATTCGATTTTCCACTTTCCACAGTTCCAGACATGGATAACATACCAGAAGCGACGCCATAATTTTAAATCAGTTAATCAATTTAATAAGTGACAAATTGCAGCAAGCTGTTTATATCGTTGATTATAATTACCTACCTTCCAGCTTACTGAGAACTAACCACCCCATGACCACGCTGCCCTTCATCGCACATGTCCTCCCATTTGTTATACAAAAAAAGATGAAGGGAGAAATTATTTGAACATTTTCAAGCTGTTAAAAAAAACTTTTTTCAGTTTTTATATGCTTTTTATTGCATTACAAATTTATGACTATGCCACCATTTGACAGTTTTGCTTGTGTAAATTATCGTGACAAAGTATTTTATGTCATTTTTGTTACCGCTGCAATTTATCACAAACACAGAGACACGGTGATCTCTTACATGCTGGAAACTGAGCACACTTTATACTACAGGGCATATTTCCTGGCTTGAACTGCACATGTTAGAAACAGGCAGGAATAGAGAGGTGGCAGAGTCCTTGTTCACTTCTCAGGTTGTAAGCATTCCTCTACACTGGGGTTACACAGATCCCACAACACTACAACCGATCATTTCTAAACTCAGCATCAACAGTCTCAACAGCTGAAATGCAATAAGCTTACTCTGCTGGCCTCAAAACAGAGCACTCAGCAGGGCAGAATACATCCTGCAGCTGAAGAACTCATTGAGATGCAAGACACTGCATTTGGCGCTGTACCCTGTTAAACTCACAAATCCCTACCGATGGAATTTAAGCTGCTAAAATTGTAACACGCTCAGTGCTTTTAATGCTAGAACAATTTGGTATAGCCTAAATGCAAAGTACAGTTCTACAAAGTTTGCGTGTCTGAGTATGTGCATCTATGTGTGAGTTACTGTATATGAAAAGGGTAAGCAGGCAAATTGTGTCATTGCAATTTCTCCAGTGCATATGGTGTTTAGTTGATGTTGTTGACCTCTAGCATGAATGCTTGCGTGTATTTTTAGCATAACGATACCAGTGAGAGACGACCTCCTGATCTAGCATTTTCCCATTTAGTTGCACAAATTCACTAAAACCTATTAGAACTAATGGACATGACTGCAGCAAGTGTATTTGGATCCACTGTGCAAATTGATGTGCTTTGATGTGTTTCTATGTTTGTGTCGCAGCAGTCCAGGATTATGTTGGGGGGTGGGGGACTCATTTGGTTTTTAAGAGCATTGTTGAGTTTGGTACATTAACTTTATGCTTGCTTTCTTGCTGTAGGTGTGAGTGCTGGAATCTGTGGAGACCCAGGGATCCCTCCTCATGGTGCCCGTATAGGAGGAGAGGAATTTAAAACCAAGAGCCTTTTGCGCTTTAGCTGCGAGGCAGGATATAACCTGATTGGGTCAGCCGAGAGGACCTGCCTTCATAATGGCACCTGGAGTGGTACACAGCCTGTCTGTCAAGGTGGGAAGTGTCAAAATTACCATTTATATTCCTCATGTTAGGTGAAAGTTTGGCACTTGAACTTGAGTGAAACGTAAACTGCAGCTTACACTTTAAACAGCATATAGAACTTTTTATTTATTTAGTTATTTTCTGTCATAGTGCTGAAAATCGAAGCAGTACTATCTACTTGACTCGAGATAGATATTTATGGGGTCTTCTTATCTGTATTCTATTTATATAGAGCCTTTAAAAGGCTGCTGCTTGCTTTATACAAGAAATTTAAATGTGACAACATGCTGAACTGTCTGTTTTGAAAACATACACTTTGATGGCAAGTCGTCTTTGTCTCTTTTGAGGTTACCTTTGGGCCTCAGACTAGATTCTATAAAACATTGCCTTAAAAATATACCCTGATATAAAAGGAACCAAACAAGATTTGCTTATAAAGTCTGCGTGATATATGGATTTAATCATTTAGATCTTTATCCTAAGTATTTTCTTTTTTGTGAGAGTCATAGTGATTTAGATAAAGTAAGATAAATAAACATTATATACGCTATTGAGTGAGTGTAATTCCTCTGCTGATTTTTCAGTTCCTCACTGCGGTCTAAAATTCTGCAGCAAGAACGCAACAATAAATCATTAACAACGTTGTTTGTCCATAAGTGGTCATTTTAATATGTTCTCAAAATTCAGAGATGTAACACCAGAGACGCATAATGTAAGACGATTGTTGAATTTAAAATATGAAGACTCAAGTTTGTTTGTTTGTGTTCATGCTTAGATGCAAAGGATTGAAGTGTGTCACTCGTAAATAAGTTGGATCTTTGACAGCACTGTGTTAATAAACGGCATTCTATAGTCGACAACAGCAGTTTCCAAAGACACTCTTTGAACCCATGGGAATCCAGGGAAAATTAAAGTGGGTCCCCCTATAACTGTAGAGACACTGGAACCATTAGCTGCTGCCTGTGTAGCCTTGCCAATTTTCACCACAGATATTCAGGCCGAGTAAAGCAGACATGGTCTACACTGTAGTCTGATGCAAATTTTAAATTCAATTGGATAGACGATTTATTCTCGCACCAATTTGAGTTGCTAGGTTGAGGAAGAGGGAGTCACAATGTATCAGTGCTTGTTTATGTGCCTGTGACACAAAAAGTCACCGGTATACTAACAATAGGACAAAGCGTACTTACTGTTATCTGTAAATTTAGCTGCTAAATTGCTGTGGGTTTTTTTTTCTTCCTGTTGGAAATCATTATCTTTAGACTGTATGTGTTTAAAATAATACAGGTGGCTGAAACTTTAAGACACAGAGCTCTAAACTGAAATTATGCAAAGCTGTTGTGGAAAGCGTGTGGTTGAGAAACTGCAGAAAGTCTCTAATTTTAACCTCTTGTAAGTCTTGACTTGCTTGCATATGTTGAAAAACTGACGTAAATATCAAGTCAGTCGTACAGACACACACAAACACCTTAGAAGTGTGTTTGTGTGTGCCATTGTCTGTGATTGTGTAAGGTAATTATTTGTCTGTCTACAGTTGTTTTTCATTAAGCTAATAGTGGTTAAAAGCTGATTCAGAGAGGGTAAGACATCTGTCACTGACACACACAAATGCAAAGAAATCCATACACACTTCCAATTAAATACACACTCATCTACAGACTGTTACTCAAAGAAATTGCTGTCATAGACGCACATGCAGCTTTGTATGATGTGCTCCACCTACATGCTGTCTCACGTACTTTTGAACGAGGCTTTTAAGAGTTCTGGCTAATGAATGCCATCAATAGGTGTTTGATTGTTAAAGGCTGTCAGCTGTCATGATCTTATTAGGGAAATGTGCTGTGGCTGGGTGCTAATTTCTGTCGGTTCTGTTAATGTGCTGTGCCAGCAGACTAAAGGTCGATGGCTCACTAGATAGAGCCGTAGTGCTTTCCCGGCTGCATTCATGAACCATCCCCTGACAATTTTGTCTTACAATCTACAAGACCAGCTGCGGCTCAGACACAAAGAAAACATCCGTGGCTCAAAAGAAAACATCACAGAGGGTGACTTTTTCCACAAAATAAAAGGGAACCCCTCAGATTCACTATAGGCTTTAGTAGAGGAACTGTTGAAGCAGCTGTGAACATGAACACCAGTGTGACTTAATGAATGCTCCAATGTCAAGCACACAGCCAATCTTGAAATATATTTCTGTATTCTCTGTGCTCTCATCTCTGCAACTGTGTTCTCCCCAAAGATGACTCAGGAAGGACATTGTCCACAAGTATTGACTGATAATTAGCTCCACAGTCCTGCTGCATGACCCAGTGCTGCTTCTTGCCATCATTTGTTTTCCTCTACAGTTGCTGTACCTCGCAGATGTTTTGGCAAACAGTAAGCACGACCAGGCAGCACCTGACCTTGGATCTTTTACAGGTGTTGTACTTGGCTCAGTGGCGTTTTGGAGGTTAACGTTAGTGATGTAGGGGTTTTAACAACTTCCCCTCACTCACTACGACACAACTGTAATTCATCTGTAATTAAAAGCAAAGGATCAGCAAAGGAAAAGCAAAGGATCCTTTTTTACATTATTTTATGCATTTCTGCCTTGATTGGATAGTGAAAATGGAGAGAGACAGAAACATGCAGTAAAAGTCTCACCTGGGGACGAGCGCTCAGCTTTGGGGTCGCCCTAGCCCAACAGCCTTTAATCATTAATCAGCTTCACTACCTCAAGGAGATATTTTATGTTACTTCCAGCTGACTCTAGTGATAATCTCATTATTGTAGCCCACAGCTGATCATCCCTGAGGGACAGGAAGACAGTATTGCTTACACCGATATTATCGCTGAGTTTAATCAACGCTGATTGGTATTTCCTCACCACTCAGCTGTATCCTGTGGTAACCCTGGCACCCCAGCACATGGCAGAATTGTCTTCAGTGATGGCATCACCTTCGGCAGCTCAGTGGCTTACACGTGCTGGGAAGGCTTCAAAACATCAGGCCTGACCACCAGACACTGCACAACCAATGGGACGTGGACAGGACAACCCCCAGATTGCACTGGTAGGATGATCATTGCTGTCTGAGTGATTAGTTCAAACAGCATGGGATTCTCACGCAGCGTAGAAGCGCTGATTAAAATATTATCATTATTGTTATATGTATGGCAGTGTTTTTCTTTAGCAAGTGGTTCAAGAGTAGCATAAATTGTTCAGGGACTGGGAAAGCAGCTGCTGTGTATCTTCAGAACTGCACAAGGTCTCTTGTGTGGGAGATTTTAAAGTGTAAAGTTTAACAGAGGCAGACAGATGTGTAGGGAAAGGGGGAGACGGAGGTGGGAGGTAGATAGAATGAAGTTGGAATGTGCTTCAGGGAAGTTACAGTGAGGAAGGAGAAAGAAATTCGAGTAAACAGAAAGCACAGTTTTTATGACATTTTAGAAAGCACAGTTTTTACGCTTTGGTTTTAAATGATGCTGCACTCATCCACAGCTCCAGGCTTACTGGCACACCACTGTATGACAGATTTAGGCTCACTTATACCATAACATTTTTGTTACTTCCTTTAGTGATCAGTTGTGGTGATCCTGGGACAATAGCTAATGGAATCTATATAGGAAGAGAGTTTAACTTCAACCACACAGTGATCTACCGCTGCAACCCCGGTCACTTGATGGAACCACCTGGACATGGACGCAACGTTCTGCGCTGCATAAAAGATGGAACCTGGAACCAAACTAAACCCAGCTGTAAAGGTATGAGGAAGTAATACATAACTGTTTCCATAGTTATGGATAAAAGCATGAAATGTTAAACTAAACCAACTAAATAAAATAAATATTGTTGAAAATTTACATGCTTACATGCAGAAATATTTTTTTTCTGTTCAGTTCTGAGATTCTGAGCTATTTTGCTTACAAAACATGTTTTTTTTTTCAGAGTGGTAGAAAAAAAATGTCCATTTCTGTTTTGGACTGATTTTATAAAATCCCCCCCAAAAAAAGAGAGAATTATAATAAATGTTTTTTGTAACATATAGATGTTAATAAGTGCAGTATGTGTGTTTTGATGCAAAGCTTTGTTTAGATTAGCCCACTGGTTATATAGAGAAGTTAAGGTATATGCTAATATTTTCTGATATATGAAAATAAAAATGAGGGATTCCTTTTGTAAATGTCTATGATTTGCCAAAAAAGTGAAACAAGAATATTCCGATTTCTTTCCTAAAAACCTTTGCTAATTGTCCCAGAATTTGATTCATAGTCAGAACGGAAAGTATAAAAAGTTGTCTTGTATTCTGCATTGAAATAATAAAAGCACATGGACTCGACATATTATAGTGTCAAATCTCAATGTAATGAGATCTTCTAATGGTAGCAAACAATGAAGAATTGTGATAGTAGTTAATGGTAGAGTGCACAAAAAACAAAGGGCAATTTAACTAAGAAAAACAGTATTGCAATAAGAACTGGTATAGTAAATAACAGCTTGTGAATTCAACAGTACATTAGTGGAAGAAGTGGAAGATTAGGCCAAAGGAAGAATAACATTGCTCCTCACTATAACAGGGTGTTAAATCAGGGTTTATTTCCTGAGACCTTCTGTTTTCCCACAAACACAAAGGGGAAAATAAAAAAGGAATGCATTAAATTGAAATGGCTCAGAGTTTTACAACAGGCCATATTTAGAGTTTAGACTATGATACTCAACAACAGTAAAAAGGAATGTTTCCTGAGATCCACCCTGCCGTTTCTTCCCACAAACAGAAAATCTCCTGCTGGCTCCTGCAGTTGGAGAGGCTTTGAACTGAGATGAAAAAAACTGAGAAAGCAGGGATAGAGGCTACTGAGAGGGAAGCAGAAAGAGGTGCAGAGAGGAAAAGCAGAAGTAAAAGATAGTGTGTGATACTGATAGAGCATGTGACTTGGGGAGGAAACTGAGAAGCAAAAGTTAAAGGTGGTATGGAAAAATGGGAACGAGCCAGTGAGATACAGAGGTAGAAACAGGCTATAGACTAGAAAAGTCTTTCCTCTTTGCTCTCCTTTAGTTCTCATTTTCTAAATCTCCCCATCTCATGTTCAACTCCCCTGTTTTCATCCCCTCATCGATCATTTGATCTCATTTTGTGACGAAAGCTTTTTAACACACAGACACCCATAGACACATTTAATGAAGGACCTATCGAACTGCAGGCAAAAGGGAATCAAAGGGACTTAGACATAAGAATGACAATGAGTGACAGAGGGGGAGACTAGGAGGAGGAGAGGGGCGGTAAGGGATGAAGGGGTGTATCGGAAGAAAACAATGGATTAGAGAAGAGAGACACAAAAACACACAATGCATAATCCAGAGATTTAGAGGGAAAGAAATTGGAAGGTGGAAAAAGAGAGTGTAAAGCAAGTAAATGAAAAAAGAAAAACAGTGAATGTGATGAGCCATCAGTGAGGCTACAAGGAGAAAGCAAAGGAGAAGCAAGTGAGAAAGGAAGCGAGTGATGGGAGAAACAAAGAGAGCCAAATCAATACCTGCCCCCAAACCTGTAAACACACAGTGAGAAAAGGGATTAAGCCCATAAAATTTGTTGGTTGGGTGAATTGCACCAAGAGAGATATGCTTAAAAGACAAAGGGAGGGAGGGAGAGGCAGTAATGGTGTGAGAAGGAGTCCAAGAGAGCTGGGGAAGAGGATGAAAGAGGACTGGAGCTGGGACAGAAGGCCAACGAAGAGAAGTGCAGGGAGAAAGCAAAGAAGGGTTAGAGGGAGTCAGGGGGGGAGTACCCAGACAGAAAGGAGGCAGGGGACCAGAGTGTAAGAAAGAGGAGAGTGTGGAGACGTGAGAGGAAAGAAGAGAGGATCGGGAAAGGAGTCAGCGAGCGCAATGATGGAGGGAAGAGCAAAGGCGCATAAGCAAGCAGGGATGAGAGTTAGTCCTCTTCCTCTGGGTTGTGAAGCCACCGTAGTCAATTCACAACAAGGAAAAGAGACAAAGAGGAAATAAAAGAGTTCAGGAACCTTCAATTACAGACCCGAGTGTTTTGGGGCATCAGAGTCCCACAGAAATATTGGTCTGGAATATTAACTGCTCAAGTCAATAAGAATGCATTCCTCTGTTTTAGTCAGCTAGAGTTTGTTCCCCAACAACAAAGTTGCTTTTAAGCGGAAGAAAACATTCATTCTGTGATGAAACTGAAACTTCATTAACTGCTGGCTAGCCACCAGCTATTATTCCTACAGTCACGTAACAATAAAATGATGAATCATGTACATACTTTAAGAAATTGGCATTGATTTGTGTGCAGGTGCGTAGGTTTGTTTTGAATGGGACGAACAAGGACACGTTGTAGAGTGGAGAAATAGAATTTTTTTCTAAGGCTGGAAGGATGGCTATGGGGAGGTGAAGGCTTCTTCACAACACTGGTGAGATAGAAAGCCAGACAACCAGTTGATTAGCTTGCCATAGGCAGAATAACACAGAATTATAAATGAAATGCACGTACTTGTCACTTTATTAAGTACACCTGATGAAGTATTATTAACAAAAAATGGTAAATGGCCTGTATTTGTATGGCGCTTTACATAGGACTCCAAACCACTTATAGGTATTATTATTGTTAATATCATGAATTATTATTCATTATTAACCTTATTATTAATACATATCTTAGCAGCCAACCACACAAAAGCAACTCAAAGTAATGGTCAAAATGACCTGCTGAAGTTCAAACTGTCCAAGTTTTGATTTTAGGGAATTTGAACCTGGCATAGTTATTGATGGCAGATGGGCTGGCCTGAGTATTTCAGAAGCTACTAATCCAATTTCCCACACAACCAGTTCTAGTGTTTACAGGGAATGGTCCAAAAAGGACAAAATAACTGTGATCAGCCGTTTTCTGGAAGAACGCGTTCCTGACTGTGTCCGTGCCTTTATGACCACAGTGTACCCATCTTCTGATAGCTGCTTCCACCAGGATAACGTGCCATGTCACAAAGGTCACATCACCTCTTAAACATACCAATGAGTTCACTGGATTCAAATGGCCTCCCCAGTCACCAGCTCTCAATGAGCAGAGTCCCTTTGGGGAACAGGATATTCACATCATGGGTGCACAGCTGATAACTCTCGGCAACTGTGTAATACTGTCGTGCCAAAATATGGCATTGATTCTCTGTGACAAAGAATTAAAACAGTTCTAAAGGTAAAAGGGGGTCCAACTCGGTACTAGCAAAAGGTGTCCTTGATTAATTTTTGATTTGATTTTACTTTTTTCAGAAAGAGTGACGATAATGCAAACAGAGGAACAGAAAAATATTCCAAAAAATGAACAAGAAAAAATTAAATCTGTATACAGTATAATTACAGATAGTTTTATATACCGGTACTTATTTTTTTACTCTCGATTACATGTGTTTATGCGCAATAATTTCTTATTGCTTTGTCCTCTGTATATACAGGATGTTTCTGTGCTTATCTGCCACTCTCTCTTTCTCTCTGTGTGTGGGTATGTCTATTGTATATCATCATAGCAGAATGAATGGAGCATGAAACCATCTGTCTCCTGGTTAGATGAGAATTACACTGGCTTTATTAGATGTTTGAAACCATGCAGATGGTTATCATTATCGTGGGGAGTCGGGCACATGCACACGCAGAGATGTTTGTCGGAGTGTTATGAAGTTAAACGCACACATATCCAGCTACATAAAAATGCTCTTGCATGTATGAACACTCACAGCGAGTTTCTTAAAATCTTGTAAAAAGTCCTTTAACCTCCAGTCATCACAGAAATAAATTCTCTGTGTGTAACAAATGCTTTTTTAAATGCATACTTGCCTATGTGATGTGTCGGACAATTTAATCCCAATATTAGTTATATAAACTGTCATTTACAAAATTGAGTTTCTAAATAGGACTGAGTTTGTGTGAGTCATTAACATTACATGAACAGCAGCTCAGCTTCATGTACACACTGGAAAGAATAATTAAGTGAATTTGCATTTGTGTGTCCATTTTTTAATAATATGGTCAGATCTTCAGTTACTTCTATGAATGAAAAACACTATTTATTTTAACGCAAACAAATCACTGTGCCGCTTGGATGCCTACTGAATATTTAATTTTAACATTCACAGTATTGTTAGTTTTTGAGCCCGAAGGCTAATGACAAATGGCAAAAGCTAAACGGAGTCAGGGGTATGCAGTCCATTTAATTATTCAAGGTGATGGTTAGAGGTAGTTTGATTTATAAAACGGATATTTTTCATATATTGTGAGTTTTTTTAGTCTTGTGAAGCAGAAGTGTATCAGAAACTCTCAGTTCATCGGTTAGTTTTTTTGGTTCGGTAACCTAAACATGGCGATTTGGGTCATCTGCTGCTTTAACTCTATACATATCCAAATAGTGGTGATTACAGTCATCTGCAGATTTTGCTTTTTTCACATCTAAGGATGTATTTTCACCTCCACCTGTAGTCTCAAGTCATGTTGACCTTTTTCCAGTTGTTCAATTTCCAGCTTTGTTTCTCGACCCCCGGCTGCTATTTCCAAGTCGACTCGAAAGTTTCCTTTCTAATTGGTTCATGAACCCTAACAGTCACCTCTGTTACGGGATTAAGTTGTATACTGCATGAACCTTACAACCAGCTTTGCAAGACTACTACTAGATATGTGTTGCAGTGGTGCATTAGCTCATGTTATCTTTTGAACTGTTTAATTTCCTATTATTTTATTTTACTGTATATAATGCTGTTATATGTGTTTCAGTGATCCAGTGTGGACCTCCCCCTCAAGTACAGAATGGGAAGGTGGAAGGGACCGACCATTCATGGGGATCGAGTATTAGCTATAGCTGTTTCCACGGTTATCAGCTGTCCACTCCTGCTGTGTTAACTTGTGAGGGGAATGGGACTTGGACAGGAGACGTCCCACAATGTCTGCGTAAGTTAGCGTACCGCTGCATATACTATACACTGCAGCATGTTGATGCACATTACTGTGCATCAACACAGTAATGTGTTGATTTTTTAGCATTTTAGCATTTTTAACCGATCTGTGCACCAGTACACAGTCCTAATCGCCATTTTTATGTCTTTTCAAGCTGTCCTATGTGGTGATCCTGGCTCTCCTGGAGGAGGATTCAGAGAGGGAAATATCTTTTCATACCGGTCAGTGGTTTATAAGTTAATGAATAAGCCACAGTAGTTTAGTGTATAACGTGGTTATGCTTTTTAGTTATAATCATAAGTATTACATGGCCGAATGGGGACTCGACTATCTTGAAATACATTCTCTTTTTTTAAATAGCATAACTGAATTGCTACTGAATAAAAGTTGTATTATGTCTCCTACATTCTGTGCTCTACACAGGAACTAATTTACTTGCGTTATCCTGCCACAATTTAATTTTTCACTTCAAAACCCCTTTGATAAGTTGATGAATTAATTAACATTCCTCATCACTGCCTACTTTTGTGCAATTTTGGGGTTTGTATTATAATTTAATATTTGCTTTCCTACATAGGTCAGAGGTCAGGTTCTACTGCAATGCCCCCTACTTGCTCGTAGGCTCTGCATCCAGAGTCTGTCAAGCAGATGGAAGTTGGAGTGGCCAACAACCAGCTTGCATAGGTAACTAAATGTAAACAATATGCTGACTTCATATTTATGCCCCATAATGTATATAGGAATGCAACAGAGATGCTGCCTCAGCTTTAGATGTAGATACTTCATATATACTGGATACAGGACTTTTTACAGTATCTTGATGATAGTCCAGCGTGAAACCATAAACATCCAGAAGATTTTTTGTTTCCACATGTCAGGAAACTGAGATCTGGTAAGCTTAAACAAGTTAAAATGACCTATCATGTATGATATGACATTTACAGAAAACAGTGTAAGATTTCAGTGCTTTTCTGGGCTTTTATAAATGCGTTAGTGTCAGTTTGTTAAAGGAAATTGAGATATCTGGTCAGTATATTGCTCCCAACACACTTTTGCATTACACACAGAAAATCATGCATAAAGACTTAGACACATTAACAGAATGCTTACATAAATCATAAATACATATTCCAGTAGTTTCACAATTTTAGATGAACAATTTGTCTACTGCAAAGGAAAACATTTTATCATATTATGATTAAAATTGTGTGAAATCAGATTATTGGTAAACAAGATTGTAGAGCTTACTCATATTCACATCTTGGCATTAGTATTCCTGCATACCTAGAGCTGAAGATATTATCTCGTCAACTGATGAAGTGTGTAGTTTTGATGTCAGCATTTGGATACAAGATTTTATCTTGTAAAGCAGTCCTTCACTTTTTGATGTGAAATTGAAGTGTTTGTGTTTGCTGTTTTGGAAGTGTGGAGCTTATTTTGGAACAAGTTGTACAATTACAAGGAAAAAAGTGAAATTAAATCAGTCTTGCGAGAACAGCACGGCCATCACAGAATTTCTGTCACGTTGTTCTGCTAAAAATGTGTTTTTCTATGTTACTGCATGTTGTTCAGATTTAAGTGCTAACTGGGTGCTTACATAGAAAAGTTATACTTCTTAAGACTTTAATATTTAATATTTACTATAATGTATTCTGATAGTGGTGAGGCATTGAATAATCTTCTGTGTTAAGTGCCTGAAGTCTTACCAATAAGTCAAAAATCAATTTAAAAAAAGACTTTATTAGTTACACCTTGCAAGTACTGGTCTGGATCCACTTTTGCCTGCAGAACTGCCTTAATTTTTCATGGCACAGATTCAGTAAGGTGTTGGAAACATTCCTCAGAGCCATAATGACAAGATAGCATCACACAACTCCTGCCGTTCCACCACATCACAAAGGTGCTATACTAGACTGATAGTATCTTATGTCTGTGGGGATTATTTGACTACAGTTAACTCATCGTCTTGTTCAAGAATCCAATTTTTCAGATGATCTGAGCTTCATGACGCAACATTAACCTGTTGGAAACAAGCCATCAGAAGATGGGTAAACAATAGTCACATAGTCCGTGGTGTCCATTTGGTACAAATGGGACGAATGGTACCCCCACAACATTACACCAGCTGCAGCACCTTGGTGTGGTCTTCTGCTTCTGTAGCCCTTCTGCTTCAGTGTGTTGTGCAGTCAGATATGCTCTTTTGCATACCTTAGTTGTAACAAGCAGTTATTTGAGTTAGTCTTCCTATCAGCTTGAAGTCATCTTGCCATTCTCCTCTGACCTCTGGCATCAACAAGGCATTTTGTGAACCCTACAGATGTGCAGGGATTTGTGGCACCAAACACCATGTGTCATTCAAAGTCTGATGCTCAGTTTGAAATTCAACAGGTCCATATACTGTGGGCTGATAGACATGGACATGTCTACCGGCCCACAGTAAACACACCGAGGCCCTGCACTGTGATTTACTGATTAGATATTTGCACTAACAACCAGCTAAACAAGTGTACCTAACTAAGTAACCGGTAAGTGTATGACACTGAAAAGACTGTAAAAGATATAAATATTTCTAAAAATGTTCATTGTGTAAATGTATTTGCAGACCCAGCCTTCAACAGCTGTCGTGATCCAGGAACTCCAGCTTATGGTATCCCAGTCATGGCCCAAGGCTTTCAAGTAAGAAACATTTATTAGTGCACTAAAACATATGTATAATTCATTACATATCTGGAACACTAATTTATTCAGGTAAGAACATTATAGCACCAGCTGAAGTTTTTTTCAAGTAAGAGGTATTTATTATACTGTAAGTATGGACTTTCAGATAAAAGATTGTGAATAGTAAGCACTTTATTTTACTAAAATGATGGGATTAATGTTTAACTTTGGCAGTTTTGCAGATATTTTGTTAACATGATGAAGGGCCACTACAAGTATCTGTTATATAAAAGAAAATTCAGCATAATTTGTGAACAAATGGCATCAATGTTCTACCACTTTCATGCATGCATCCTCAAATGAGATTAAGTACTGTAGGTCTGAACCAAGAATCAGAGACTTCATATGCAAGTGAAAAGTAAACACCAGGGAAAAGCTAACGCTCAAAGTTTTTAAGGTTCTTTTATCTTTGCACCAAGCTGTCTGGAGAAGAGATAAGAATGTGTTGATGGAATATATTGGCTGTCCAATCCTTAATGGAGTTTAAGCAAACATGCAAATCCTTCAATTTGTGAAGGCATAATTGGATATCATCTTCATATCATATTTCCCCTGACAACTCTATAAAGAGTAGGAGGACTACTAACACCAGTAGAACAACACAGACACAGCACGTGATGCAGGAGCAAAAATCGAAGTTTAAATGTTTGATAAACTTCATGATCACAACAAAAGTTAGAAAAATGGATGTGCTATAAGGTTTTAGCGGTACGTTCAAGATGAATGACTATTGTGATTACTATATGGAGTTTTAGAGGCTGGGGGAAGACTTTTTATCATGCTTTTTATGATAAATAGGTTGGCAGTAAGATTTCCTTCAAGTGCCGCAAAAACTACCACATCCTCGGTTCAACGACAAGAACATGCCTAGAAAACCTGACCTGGAGTGGAACTCAACCTGAGTGTATAGGTAAGGAAAAACTCCGTGCACAATCACATTTGTATCTTCGGCACATCAGTAAAAAAACCCAACTTGAGCTAATTAAAGTCAGTGTTGGTGGTTGTATTTGTAATTTAGTGGAGAAAAACTTCCTATCTTGTTTTAAACTAAAGCATGGATATGTTTATGATAACTGCTCTTTCCCCTCCCTGTCACTCAGCCCATTCATGCAGACAGCCAGAGACCCCCAGTAATGTAGATGTTCGATCTATGGACCTGCCTACCTTGGGATACACTCTGATCTACACCTGTCAAGAAGGTTTCTATCTGGCTGGGGGCTCAGAGCACAGAGCCTGTAAAAGTGATGGTAGATGGTCAGGAAAACCACCGCTCTGCAAAGGTATTCAGATTGTATCTTGAAAATGCACTGCTTGTAAAATGTGCTGATATGTTGCCTAAAATCTAGAATGGATGTCATATTCCCATATGGTTTAAGATAAATACAGCTTATCACACTAATATTATTTCCATGCTCTGGGAAATCAGCCTCAGGCGTATGAATGTTGTTGATATTTTTTATCACATACTCATAGCGCTATCTGTTCTCAAAGATGAGGAACTGATGGCTGTGAATGTCGTGATATACAAGTGTATAGCAACAAGACAATAATACCCAGACAGGAAATGGACTGCCAGCAGTTTTCTGTCTCTTGTCTTGAAGTAGCACATGGCAAAGCAATTAGATAATGGGTTTTTTTAACATGTGCTTTTCCTGTTTGCTCAGTCCCGTCACATACTTATATTTTCCCAAATCTACCAAATGCTCTCTCTGCATAACTTTAAATGTCAAGCAAACAGCATTTATCTCTGTGTTTTATTTTAATGTTTCAGTTGGAGTCAAAGTCAATCCCAAAGGCAGAGGAGATACAGATGTCCAAAAGAACAAGATTCGTGGTATGCAGAGTTCACTTCCACCACAAATGTACCGTGTTACCCATGTTTGTAACAGAGTTCATTAAATTGCGCTTTGATAAACGAGATTGAGACAAAGTATTCCTCAAAGAGGGTATTGAGATTGCAGTGAGTGTTCATTCCACAGAGCTTTTTGATTTTATAGGATGACAGTGAAATGCTGTGAAGTACAGCTGAGATGCAGCAAATAAATCAGTGAAAACATTCAGGTGAAATACCACTTAATGCCTTATGGGTTTTAAGTAGGATTTTGTAATCAATATATGCATTTAGAAGGAGACAGTTTTGATCTTCCATGAATCCTGCAGCTGCTGTGTTTTAAAGAAGTCCTGTTTCTAAATGTAGGATTCAGACAAACTCACACTGGCCTGTTCAATTATGAAGTAACTAAAAGGTAGAAGTGCTGTGTCTTGTCTTGTCAAATATTTATGACTAATCCTAATAATAATAAATGTTTCTTCCCTGTTTGTGACCTTTAATGTTATTTAGTGTTAAACAGGGAAAGGGTGCAGATTATAGCTGACAAAAATATCCAAAAAACAGTGTGACATTAATGATATTGATAGCAACAGCAAATGCTAAACTTTAGATTTCCTCCTGTTTTGTGCCTTTGACTTCATTGCAGTTCCAGTGGATGTCTTCTCTCCGAACTCTGAGTGGAGCGGCTTCTATGAGTACCTTGGGAAGAGACAGGCCACTGCCTTTACAGTTACTGGGTTCAATGATACCAGTGGTCGAGTCAACATCACATTACTGGAAGCCAGCGGCGTGTCCATCAGATTGTCAGGTAAAACAAGAAAGGAAGCACTCAAAGCAAAATTTATTATTCACGTTCATAAATTTGCTTTGAGTGTTGTTAGAGAGGAGCTAGTGCTCTACTTTCAGACTGTGTGAAACACATTAATGCAGTTTTATACATAAAACAGAACCAAGAAACACTTGAGTCAGTTTGTTGCTTCAGTTAAACAAAGGCTGATGTAAGTATTACAAGTCATAAATTATATTTGAAATACGCCGATGTGCAATAGTCTTGAGCCACCCCTTATTTCTTTTCATTTTGTTTCCAAGGAGCCCGGCCTTGTGTTTTGTTTTTTTAAATGGTCTTTCACCGGACCATTTCCAGAAGAATGTTTATTTATTTATTTATTTTAAAGTCACTTAGGACTGGCTGACAATTCATTCAAGCACAAAGGAGGCACCTTACTTAAGGGATAAACCACAGTTTTATATACACATAACAGAAACAAAAAGTCCATTTTAAATAGCATCTTTAGACACTTTGTTACTAGCAACCTGTTGCAAAAGCACATAATTTGTTCCCTTTTCTTTAGTTGAATCTGTGAAAAATAACAAAAAGTAACACAGTTCAACAGGCATAAAATAGTATTTTTGCAATAACAAAGTGATTCCCAAAGAGCTGCTGCCACAAATTTGGCAAATCTCAACATGGTGTGCAGTATGTCCTTAAAACAACAAGGAACCAGGACAAACAGAGCACAAAAGAAGAAAGTGAAGGACCAAATAATTTTGTCTACAGCAGATGAACATTATTTGAAAGTCATGTCCTTAAGGAATAGGAAAAAAAATAGAGCAAAACCCTGACACAGGACCAGAGAGATACATGCGGCCGTTCAGTGGATCAGAAATGGTTTCGTGGAAGTATGCCTGTCAAGAATCGACCATGCAGTAATGCCTGGAAAGCCACTGATTGGCAAGAGCTTAATTTTTCATCATAACAGTGATCCCACTCACACTTCCAATATAGTAAACGCATACTTGCATTAAAAAAACCACAATGGAACACTGAGTCATGGATTGTCTTCCTCAAACCCCGGACCTATTGAAGCAGTGTGGGATCATGTTTGCAGAGAATGGAACAAAAGGCAGCCAACATCCAAAGAAGACCTTTGGAATGTCCTTTAAGAAACTTGGAGAACTATTCCTGGCTGTGTTGAAGAATAAAGGTGGTCATACCAAATAGTGATTATCACGCTCTTAAGTTTTTGTCTCCCTTTTTTGCCTGTTATTTCCAATTATGTTTACATTGGACCCATTTTCCCAGCAAAATATAAAGAAATACAGAGTGACAAAATCTCATCAAATATAGAAAAAAGTTTTAAAAAATTACTTGATTTTATACGATGTGAAGGTCTGAACTTTCTCATAGCACTGACTTTGTTGTCAGTGAGGTAAGATTTGCATATATTAAATGTAGTGTAAATATCACAGAAGCAGCGCTGCTATAGGTGCAAATACACAGCAGGTTATTAAAGATCTGATTTTCTTTGCACAATATTAGCAAAGCATCCTTGCTATCTATGTTAAATCTGGCACGTTCCTTTATATTGCACATTTTTCTAAACACTGTTCTGTTTAATTTTTACGAACCATAGATTTATGTGTTAAAAAAATTACTAGTTGGTAAAAAATGGAATTTAACTGTCAGCCAGTCGAGTATCTTCATCTTAGATTTCTGATGTCTCACTTAAATGGACTTGTCATATTAAACAGCAGCAGTTTTGTGTTGTGTAGGTAACCAAGTAGAGACGTGTAGCTGAAGGGTAAATGTCACTTTTTCCTTTCGTAATGTGTCATGTGCCTGGTGAAGAAAATAGAGTATGATCATTAAACAGTGTCAAAGTGTCTTCTTCTTCCTGTTTGCTTATCAACTTTTCTGTCAGTCTTTTCACTTCTCAATTTCCAGTTGCACCTTTGCCTCTGTGTCTTTCTCTTTGCATTTCTAACCGCTTTCTAACGTTCGAACCGCTAACAAAAAAAACAAGGTGCTAGCCAAGCTATTTGTATATTTAACTGTTCTCTATCTCTATCCAGGTACCTACAAGGCAGAGGAAAACCAGCTGCTATTGAAGGTCTACCAGGTGAAAGGGCCAACAGAGCACTACTACAGCAAGTTTAAGAATGACAACTGGGCCATGGATGGATATGTAAGAAAACTTCCTCTTCTTTTCCCGTATCAAGCATTTTTTGCTTCTTGTCAAAGAGGTGCGTTGTGATGTGGATATATATAATATAATAATACAGATATAAAGATTTCGTTGTTCTGAATCCACCAAGTAAGCATCAGTCATCTAGAGTCAGGTACTGGCAACACATTTCTTTTTGTGGATATTCCGTATCATAGCAACCAAAGCTGCACTCTTAAGCCCTCCCAGCTGGGCATTTTAAGAGGAGTGCCTGTACCACCCATTATAGCATATTTCAGAACAAATCCTTGCATTTATAATTGTGGAAACTGACTTTGTGCAATGCTTCACAAAATGATGGTGTCACTGCTCAGTAAACAGCTGCCTGTCTGTCATACAGGCAGGAATGAATCAGTCAGTGTGGGAGTGAATTTGGACATGGCTTGTTGTCACCATGAGATGCCCAGGCATGTGTATAACTCCAGAAGTTAATATCCTCAACACGATATTGTTCCAGCATGTAACTCTCCACAGGATCACAAATCTGGAGCTGAGTTATTCAATAATTATTCCGCATTTTCTCCATGTATCCCAAATTTCTTTTTGTCACGTAACGTTGTATACATTAGTTTCCAACTGCTTTGATTAAGAAAACCAGACAAATGATGAAAAAAAAAGCCCACTTTTTCATTATGTGATGCAAATGTGAAGAAATATGCAACCTCAAAATTGATATTCAAAGCTGGGACTTTTTTGGTCTACATATTGTATCGCTGAGAAATTTGACAGACAGCTGGTCATGTTTGACATGTTGACAGAGAGGAGAAGTGAAAAACTGAGTAACTGTGTGTAGGAACTGTAAAAGATTGTTGTAGACACACATGAAGGAAAGAAGTGTCAGAAAGAATGAAGGAAGGAATGATGGACGCACAGACAGACAGCTAATCTGGATGCAAATGAAAGAAAGTGATGACGTGGCTCGGTGAGATTCCGATTCCCGAAAAAGACAATCTTACAGTCAGAAGATGAAATTTTGATTGTTGCTCTCGGAATAAAGCAGTCCTCAAATTCTGAACTAGATGAACAGTGGAGCAAAGGGGGTTGATAGAGAGCGGAATATGGAGCACAGTGTAGAGGACGTGGTATTCATCCATCAACCCATTTTCAGGTTGCAGGAGGGCTTCGGCCTGTCTCACCTGTCAAAGAAGCACCCGGGACAGGTGCCACTCCATCACAGGGCTAACAAAGACACACACTCTCACATTCACACCTACAGCAAATTTAGAATTGCCAGTTAACCTACCGGCAACACTTCGGACTGAGGAAGGAAGCTGGAGTACATGGAGGAACTCTATGAATAAACAGGCTTCAGTTCAATTCAGTTTTGTCATGCCATTGTATTATAAGGTAAAAGACTTGCAGTAATAGAGAGAAAATCCCAAGAACCAAACCGCTCACTTTATGCTAGCAGCTGGCGAGAGTGGGAAGGAAAAACTCCCTTTGAACAGGAAGAAAGGGAGGGACAGCCATCTGCAGCAACCACTTTTTTTCAGGACATTGTGCTTATGTAACAAAATTGCATGAAGGGTTTACATCTAAATAAATGTGTTCAAGTCACCATTTTGGCAAGATTTATAGAGAAGAATTTTCACCACCAGATTCAAACCCATAAATTTCTTGCTGTGAGAAGATAGTGTTAAATACCGAACCATTATACTGTCAAGGGTAGTACATCAAAAGTATACCCAACATGAAACCGTTTATTGAATTTATTACATTAATGCAATTTATAAAAACAACACTTTAAATAATTGATCATGCAAATTGTGGCTGCATGCAGTATACTGTATATTACATTAACAGTATACTTCACAGTACTGTAAGTTCCTATTAAATTGTACTTCTGTTTTTCAGGTTACTGCTGAATCGGACCAGAAGACGTTTGTCTACCAGGGCCATATACACAGTAAAGATTTTGGCAAGTTCTATCTGACAAGACAAGGTGGGCATTTTTGTAATGTCACCATCAGTATTAACATTATGGAAGCACTAAAAGATTTAATATTAATGAGGTCTTTTTATCAGTTAAATCTGCTACTACTACTACTACTGCACATTTATACTATATATATATATATATATAATGTTCTTCCTCTACACAATTTTTTTTGCACATGTCGAGGAGCGTGTCAGGCTACATTTCACTGTGTGTTATACTTGTATAACTATGCATGTGACAAATAAAGAACCTTGAACCTTGAAATCATATAAAATAAATGTCGCTTAAGCCTAAATGGACATAGGAGAGAAACTAACAATGCAGAAAGCTTCTTTTAACCATGCACAAGGAGGTGTTTGTGTGCAGGGGTTTATGCATGTGTTGGTTTATCTGTGTCTTTGTCCCTAGACCCTGTAACCATGCCGATGGACCCATCAAACCCTTACACAAACAGCAGCTCTGTGGCAGCAGCCATCTTAGTTCCTTTCTTTGCCCTTATCCTCTCCGGATTTGCCTTCTACCTCTACAAGCACAGGTAAGCTATATCATCAACATCAGTCCTTCAAGGAAAAACAGACGAGCAGCAGAGTAGAATACAAAGCAGGTGTTCTGGCTTTTCTTCAATCTCCATACTTCTCATTCTAAATGGGCTGACACCAAAACTTAACCATGCATCTTTTGAGACTCACAAAGTACAACCAGTCCTAAAAAGATTAATTATACATTTTTGAAAGCAATCCGTTTATGCGTTCTTTGTCCCTAATTGAGTTGAGAAGGTGGCAGTTTGATACATTTTAGCACAGACAGGTTTACAGACATTTGAAAAATGTAATTATAGCTTTTAAACTCTAAGCCCACGTGGGTTAAATCTGATTGACCTCAGATATTAATTATTGTTCCTAGAAAGTTCACAGCAGGCTTACAGTGATTTAAGATGCCAGATAATTCAGGACTATACTGAGGGTAAAATGTCATCTCGATGTTTTCTGTTTAAGACTTGTGTGAGGTTTTACAGTTTGAGGACATTGCCGTAGTCAGTCAAAGTTTTACAAAGTCATCTTTTGCAGCTAGACTATGGACGCTAACACACATTAATCTGTTGGCTTGTCATTTATGGTAGCTCTGTGCTACAGCTTTTAGTATGCAATGAGCCTTGTAGAGTCTATTTAGACCTATTTTAGCTTGCACAATAGTTGCATGTATTTTGCTATGCTTTAGTTAACATTGGGTGAAGGCTCGTATGCCAACGGATGTGCACAGGGTCATGCAGATTTGCACAGACAAACAGCACATTTTGCATAATATGCACTCATTAGTCTTCTAGCCTAGTGACTCTATCATTGCATCATATTTGTTATACAACCTGATTGCCAGTTAGAAATGTGCAATGCTGGTTGATGTATATTAAAGCTGATGGTTGTATGCAGGACATTGTCTGCTGACACAGATGACAATGAGAGACCAAAAGATACCTGGGGGCCTGGCGGCAGGTAAGACTGGCACCTGTCATCCATCTGGTTCAAACAACAACCAGACCTCCGCCCGCCGCCACATCCTCCGTCAAACTTCTCATCTATTATTTTTAGTTTTCAGACTTTTCTTTGTGCTGTTTAGTAAGGCTGCACGGTTACCCCAAAATGTTGCTCTGAAGTGAGGGAAATAAATTGAAAACGAAATCAATTAGAACCAAAATAAGTTTCACTTCAGAAGTTATTGGAATAACAGGACTCTCCTTATTCACTATAGGTGATTTTGGGGGAGCCTTTATTTTCTCCCTTCCAAAGAAACAAAGAAATGTTTTTTTTTAAAATAGTGCAGCCCTACTTTGTTAAAACAGCAGTCATTTAAAGTTTGTAAAAAAGGGCATTTTATTTTGTCTTTGATCTCATTGTCATCCTTCTGTCAGCATCATGTCATCAAGAAGAAGTGCAGTATATGACCTGATAGAAATGGGTCGATCAAAGCACGTGAAATGTTTGCTTTTTAAAATTGCTTGTCTTTTATTACCTATAATGGAAAAAAAATCCTCACTAAAACAGTAGCAGGATGGAAAAGTTAGCGTGGCGAGCCTATCATCATGCCTAGCCGACATAATGGCAAGCCAACAGAAGATAATGTACAGTACAGAGAATGTACGGTAGTAGCTTATACTACTAGCTTATGCACTAAAACTAAGGTGTGAGTGGGTGACACTAGAGTTTTCTTGCTCTGGCCCATATGTCTGCACAGTATCTATAATACTGTCAAAGCAATTATGGTTGCCATTTTTCATTCTACCAATAAAATTAAACTATTGCACCTACAGCCATGACCAGTGCAGCGATTTAAGCTACTGCCACGCAGGGAGGTCTGCAGTGTGTGTTACTGTGTGCAGTTTTGTAAAGTAATGGGTTGAGCATGTAGGGTAGGCTTAGTGGTTCCCCAGGGTTGGATTTCTACCCGTGCGCACACACACGTACATACACTCTTAATGAGGTCAGAGTCAAACAGCGTTTTTGCTGCAGTGCTCCTCCCTGCTAATAGTTCCACAGGGTCTGGGAGTAAGTGATTACATCTAACTGGATTATAGGACCTGATTATCCAAAAATTTAATCGGCGACAAACAGTCAAATTAGAGGGAGGTTGTCATATAGTATATCCGTTTGAACCCCTGCAGTAACTTTCTTTTAAAAAAAAAATCAAGCAGGCTGAGTAATAATAAATTTGCATATTTTTGAACCGGTGCTATTGGATGATGGCAGTTTGCATGCTGATATGCTCATAAAAGAGCAGTGGATGGGCACTGGGTGGCCAAACTACTCAAACCAGAGTGTTATGGTACATGCTCTCATTCCTGCTGTAAATTTTCACTGCAATTTGTAGATTTTTACAAGAAAATTCCTATTACAAAGTTTGCTCCCTTAACCTTAAGGGTAAAGTTTCAGACCAACATGCATAACAAGCCAGCTGACATGACAGAGAGAAGTCATTTCTTTTTTCTTTTAAATTTCATTTTACAGCTATATTTGGCAAAAATAAATATGGTAAATAAAAAGTTAATTCTTAACCATTACACTTAGATGACTTTCTCTTAAGTAGTGAAACTCGGCCATTCTGCTGTCCATTAATTGTTTTCTTTTTGGGGTTTTTTTGAAGTTAAAATCCTCAATAGGGCATAAAACTGAATTAATACAGCAATAGTCTTTTTTTTTAACAGCTAACTTTTCGCTCCCAAGAAAAGCTAAGCGTTCTCACCTTGACTTCAGAGAAGAGCTGCTACTTTGCACAAAGTGTTTCTTTCAAAATTCAAATATAAAATGCATTCAGAAACATACCACAGACACTTAAATAGCGCGCAAGTCCGTGAAAGGAGCATGGTGGATCTTTGTCCGATCCTTGGCTGGTCCCCTGCTGGTATGTGGCCATAATGAGATCCCCTGCGAGCAATGTAGTCAGTGCAGCCACAAGTGGTAACGCCCTTAAGTAGTATGTAGGGAAAAAAAATTATATCTCATGTTTCCACCAGGGGGAGCAGCCATAATGGAACATAATTTATTTACTTCCTGCTATATTCATGCATTTTAAATTCGCTCAGGGCTTCTATGTACCTTTCTGTAAAACATCAATGTATATATTTGTTTTCAACAAATATAAGAGTTTGTTCAGGTTGAGCCAGAAGACAAACAGTGACAGAGTTGTTGCTGATGAATGTTTCTGAACATAAATGCTAAAAATGTGTTTTTTTAATAGAATTGCAAATATTTGTATATAAAAACTAAAATCTAAGCTTAAATGTGAGATAAATATTAACGAGTGCTTTCAGAGAATATTTTAAATGTGTGTTCAAAAGGGCAAGTGACAGAGAGCACTCCCATTGTGTACCAGTTTGTGTACAGTATGAAATCCAGCACAAGCAGAGCCACCTGATTCTCTAGCATTTTTGGCTCTGGTTCAATTCAGTACTACTACTACTGAGTGTAGTGAATCAGTCACTAAACCTTGAGGCTCAATAACTGATGGCTGGTTTGATTGTTTTTTGTTCTAAATGTTGGACAGTCTGTGTGCAAAAACGTTTTCTTAGGTAAACAGTTTCACAGGCCTGTGTAAATTCTTCCTGGATTGAAAATATGACTGTTGTGCTGTTTTACTGCATAGTTTACTTTCCCATTTGTGTTTCAGTTCCCGTCCACTTTCGGTTGTAGTGTATTTTTTGTTCCTGACCATTTAATAAAGTTTAAAAAAGTAGCTCTGTGTAACTCATGCAATGGCATTTTTCTTTTCTCTTTTAGGACACGTCCAAAGGTCCAGTTCAATGGCTATGTTGGCCACGAGAGCTCCAATGGTCAGGCATCATTTGAAAATCCAATGTATGACACCAACATGAAACCCACTGAGGCTAAGGCAGTTCGATTTGATACCACACTCAATACCGTCTGCACTGTGGTATAGTCCAGCTATCATGCCACTGCCCATACAGTGGTTCAGTCCAGCATCCATTGCTGTAGTCTGCAGTGTGGTTTAACCAAACAAAAACAAAAGGACTAACTTAGGATTTGGACTCGTCACCATGAGCAGTCGCTGTGTAGCACGCTGGTCCTCGTACAGCATCATCTGCACAGTGATGCAGCTCTACTCCACTTCCTACCTGAACAAGGATAATACCCCCCTGTAGTCTGAAAGAGGAAAAAGGGAGAAATCAGTTGGAACCTATAAGCATGGGAGGAGACAATGACGTCATCAAGTAACACAATGTCTGTCGTTCAGGAGATCCAATGCTATAATTCAGACATTAGGGAAAAACACAGATTTAGGATACAATTAATTAAATTCCCTGAAAGAACATGTTTGTCCAGTTTTGGCTGACGTGCTTTTTCGCAACCTTCTTATAGAAAGAGTTTTATATGGCCAGTGTCATATGGGCCTCTGAAATCCCCTCTACAATTAAACTTGTTCATGCTGATCTAGCCCGGTGCCCCTTACGAACTCCCCTGCTGCAGGCCAGGAATGGGTTTGACTCATTTGAGGTTCAGACCTCAGGGGAAACTCATCCACCCTCCAGACATTAGATGGTTCATATATGTAGATATACCTCTTTCTGGATTTCCTTTATATGGGACTTGACAGGACTATACCCTGAGATGTAATGACACTTTAACAGAGTCTATTCAAAAAATAACAGTGATTGCACAGACTGCTGTAAGACCGACAAAACATACTGACATAATAACACTCTCATTCAGTCCTGGACACTGGAATGAAATTAGTGTTAATTGTGATGGACGAGTGCTAATCAAGCCAGGGTCAAGTAGAAGCTGCAGTGAAGTTTTGACGATGTTTTAGCCTATTTGGAGATCTGAACGAGTTGGGTTCAATATAGCAGGACAATCACAGAGTTAGTAAAGTTTAGTTGTCAGTTAATTATGGGTTTCTGTAATTGTCTTTACCTTATTTCGCCTTTTCTAATAATGTCTACAAACAGTAGATAGCAACTTATTAGGCTAAAACATACCAAATCAGGCTTGTTCAAACAAAGTTCAGTATCAGAACCTGTGGACTTATTTTAGATGTCAATTGAACATTTTCAAATATGATTATATAAAGGTACAAAATACATGCAGTCAACTTAATACAATATTCCACAGTAGCATTAGGCAAGCTGAGATAAACCAGAAAACCAGACATTTGAGTTGCCCGGTTGGTGTACGCAGTGGACTGGTTTCCAGAGGCCTGTCTAATACAATCAAGGAGTCAGACAACTGATTCTCGTTCTTAAACTAGCCAGGATTCTGTGCTTGGTGGCTGAACAAGTGGAAGCCTGGAGGCAATAAGCTGTCAGGATCGTCGACTGCTGCAATCAGCTGTAGCCAAATCCAGGAAATGAATTGTCTTCTCATAGCTCTGATCGGGACTATCAGTCAGGAAATGACTGATTTTATATACTCTCCAGCCACAAAATCAGAAATAGATGAACTGATTGACAGATTCTTTGACTGACAGACGCAAACAAAAGGACAGATAGACACCTCTGTCAGTCGTGCTGGAAGGAGGACATGTTGCTGTGGAAGCAGAGGCAAATAGCCTCTTATTGTCTCTTCTGGCATTTTTCTTCAGTGAAGATATTGATGAACAGACTCGTATGTTCAAAACCCCAGTGGCCCCATGGGACTTCCCAAACCACTGCTGCCGGGGACCCCAAAATATAAACTTTATATAAACCGCACAAATTTTGCACTAGTGTGTTTTTCTGACTGGGTTATGAAAAAAAATGAATAATTTTTGGGTCTGAAATGGGTTTGGAAAATGAGTAATTAAAAAATAGCATTTTATTCAAAAACTTCTATCTTTAAAAAGATGACAACAATGATTAAATACAGGGTTACAGAGTGTTTGTATATACACATTTATATTTCACACTCCCTGTAAGCAGAAGGTGTGACCACATGCTATACTGTTGTTTATTTTGTTGCCATGACAACACGCTAGCCAACCAGAAAGTTGAGAATAGTTTACCTGTAGACCTCCAAGCAGGAAAGGAAATGTTGTCCTGCCATTTAGAAACGTTGCTGTTTCTGAAAGCTCATACTGAAAATTGTTAGTAATATCTAACACTTTAAATACAATCTTTCAAAACGATTTTATAATGTGCAGTTTGGTCCCAGTGAAACATTGGTGCCACGTTACTGATATGGAATGCACATGGCCCAAGACCAGAAGGCTCTGTAGCAGGAGAGCATCACCGGTAGTCATTTTACCAATAATCAGTGATACTGGGGAGGCGTTTGTGCAGAACTCAAAGGAGACCAGAAGGCAATACCCACCCCAGTCACTGCCTCTTTATCCTGCCGCCATCTGGCCAGTGATACAGAAGTATTCAGTGCTACATCACCAGACTTTGAAGCAGTTTCTATCTTCAGACTCCCCATTCAGTGAGAAAAACTACTTATTTAAACTATCAAATCTGTCAGCTTTTTATAACGTGAGAATGTGAGGACTACATGTACAATTTTGTACGTGAACTTTGTGTTGCTCGAATATTTACAGTGTTAGATATATAGTATATCGAATTCAGAGGATTCTACTGCTACAGTTGTAGCCGTTGATTGTGTGAGCTTTCAGGAATAACAAGTGACTGTTTCTGTAACGCTCTTTAAAAACGCTCTTTCGACACACATTGTCATGCATTGTTTCGACACATCAAATATCTGATGCACATTATCTTGTTTGAACACACCTTTTTAAAGAGCGCACAACCTATTTGCGTTGAGAATTGGTAATTTACCACAGAGGACAAAAAGATACAGCATGAAGACAACATGCACAATTATTGTTGTCGATAGTTATCGTCCCCTGAGCCCCTCCATTGTTTGAGAAATACCTCGTGTGCAGAGAGTTAGTTACGTCCTGCTTATCAATGCTGGAACCTCACTGCAACAAATATACAAGCTTAGTGAGTGCGACCCCAGTCGGCTTAATTTCCTGCTATTTTAAATCAAAACGCTGTTCTAGCATCAATCGGTTTTCAGGATTCAAAAAAGGTCCGGTAGTTTCAAGTCGCTTACCAAGCTTGTTATTTCTCGCAGTGTCCTCTCAAAATATTTATATTTTTCGAAAGATGCTGCACTTGGTTTAAATCACAGATGTTAACTGCTTTTATCGTCTGTCGTTGTCTTTAGGTCTGTTTCCTGTTCCACACTCCATGCACAACATTGAGTCATTGTTTTTATACGTCAAGAATTTGCTTTAACCTTACGCAATTTTTTTTTTAATTGTCCAAAATTTCATTTTATTTATGTTTCCCATGTCCATGGTATGTATGTGTTCATCTACACCTATTCATTCATTCACACAGTATGAAATGGTGAGTAGATAATGATAATAATACCCTAAAAACCATGTTATAGTGAGTCTGGCAAAGGTTAATTTAACTCAAATGTGTAGATTTTCACTATAACCTAAATACAGGGATTTAAAAAAGCATTCAGCATGAGGAGGTTGTCACAGCCACCTGTTATGAGATAAGGAAGAATAAATTAACAGCAAATGGGGAGGAAGGGGGGGTGTTTAGATTTTCAGCTCCGGTAATTGAATGTGTCTGTACACACAACCCTAAATGCTGGAAAAGTGAGCTGGAACAATAATCATTATGTATGGAGGAATTATACCTCATTGTCAGCCTGTCATTTATAGCTTCGGTATCAGGGTCATGGTCAGACAGCCAAAAATAGCACCAATGCGATGCAGACAAAATAAAAATACACAGACGAGTGTAGTGGCTAAAGTAATAGCAATAACCACAAGTCAGAAGATGCATATCTAAAGTCTCTTCACAGGAATAAACAAGACTTCTGTAAACAAAAATAGAGCATCTGTTCACACCTCGTGAGCCTCCACTCTCTTTTTTTACTGTTAGAGTGCACCCCGTGACTCTGTTTTAATTGATTTAATTAATTCAGTTGAGAGTTCCTGTGGAGTCAAGAGTGCATAATAGAGCCTGAGAATTAGCAGCTCCAAGGTTTCCACCGGCATAATAAAAGGTCTCGTTTTTAACAATTAATGGCAGAGATTTGATCTCCTTGTGTGCCCGAAAGAGAAAATTCAGACTCTGCGTTGTCTCTATTCTGGTGTTTTGGTCACAGCGGAACCTTACTGTCCCCACAGAAGTTCAGCCAAACGCAAACTGCACATATCAAAACTGCAGCAGGATTCTCAAGTTATAATGTTTCTGGGGCCTCACATGCGTGTCTGACCTCTGCTGACCCGTCAAGGTTTCTCCAACAGTCAGCTTCATAGTTACATATGCCATCATCAGCTGTTTCTTTCAGTAAGTGTTTTCACTCCTTGCATTCATACACTGAGAGTAAGCGTATATTCACACAAAGATAAATTTACATTAACAATGTCACAGTAGTGGTGCAGACAGTGTTGAAGTACTATTTTACAGCCAAGCACAATAAATATTTTATAAATAGCCTGTATTTGTATAGCGCTTTTCTAGTCCCTAAGGACCCCAAAGCGCTTTACACAACCTGTCATCCACCCATTCATTCACACACTGGTGATGGCAAGCTACATTGTAGCCACAGCCACCCTGGGGTGCACTGACAGAGGCGAGGCTACCGGCACTGGCGCCACCGGGCCCTCTGACCACCACCAGTAGGCAACGGGTGAAGTGTCTTGCCCAAGGACACAATGACCGAGACTGTCCAAGCCGGGGCTCGAACCGGCAACCTTCCAATTACAAGGCGAACTCCCAACTCTTGAGCCACGATCGCCCCTTATAAAAGCATCTATTTCAATAAAAAGTCCTCAACATTGTGGTAAAAATAGGTTCTGTAGAAAGTGAAGAAGAGAGATCTGGAGATAAAAAGACACCTCCCATGATTCTCTTTAAAAAAATAACTCATAATCTTAACCACATTATTGGTTAAGAGCATACATGACAACAATGCTTATCTACATGGTAATATTTATAAGCCATGTGCAGTGATTTACTGTATCAGAAACTGATAGAGCCAAACCTTACAACAATCCTTGTCTGGTATAGCTAAGACTAATTTTCTCCCCAGTGCCCTGCCAAAGGAAGGCACTGGGGAGAAAAGCAGCCTTAGCTGTGCACATGGCAGCTTACAGTGACTTTAAAAACGGATTAACAGCAGTGCTACTATTCTCTATCACTCAACCTTTTTAAAATGAGCAAAACGAAATTCAGCTGAACGTGACAGAGAAGTGCCACAAGATGCCTTGAAAATCTGGACGATGTCCTCTTCACTTGAGGCCTTTTTTTTTCTTTTTTTTAGCAGAATTAGTCAGGACGTTTTAAAGTTTGTCCTTAATTTGGCAGCAGTCTTCGCTGTTTAAAGCAGCGACAGCTGGCCGCAAGATTTAAGAAAGGAACTACAGACTACATTTTAAAATGCCAAGGTTATTTTTACTTCTTCAGTTAGGACTTCTCGCAGCTTGGGGAGAGGTTTGATTTGTCCGTCACTTTTTCTAGAGCGGTATTGTCGGCAGTCCTTGATGAAACAAGGGACTCAAAGCCACAATGAGCTTTGGGAGGAGGGAAAAAAATCACTGCTGGAAATTCATTGCCAGATGGAAATCTGACCTTGTTGTGTATCTCTTTTCTCAAACAATATTAGTCTTACTTACACACATATAGTCTAAATATCTGGCTTGTTTTTGTTTCACTTTTTATGCTAATCAAACTAAATATTAAGTATAGTTTATATTTGTTTTGCATCTTTTTCTCAACAGTTTGGTGAGGACAAACTTCTCATGCTGTGTGCTGATGTTAGAGCTAAAATCTACTACCTGCTCTGGATTGAATATTACATTATTTCCACTATTTAACCAAAAGGATAATTATGGCATTGCCAGCTCATGGCTGTGTGAGCCTCACATATGCTATCTTTACACGTTACACAAAAAAGATGCATTCTCAGCAACACATATTAACATAAAGCATTGCTGTTGCTCATAAATACTGAAATAAAGAGTTTATTTTTTCTTCTCCCGAAAGGCAGGAATAAGCCGAGAATCGGCAGGTCCTTAACAGGAAGTTGCATTCATTGTAAATGTTTTTATTTTATGCCTCATAATATCTACATTTTCATCTCTGTCATCTCACCATCATCATGTGCTGCTGAACTTGAAGTAGGTGCAAAAGAAAAAAAAACATTTTTGTACAGAAATCTATTTTTTATGAAGAATTTGTAAAAAAAGAAAAGAAGAAACAAATTATTAAACATGCTGTACTTTTTATGATTAATGAAGTAGGTACAAAAAAATCTTGTTCATTACAGTCAATGTTTTTACTGTTACACACCATGTAAAAAAAATCTATGGTTCAAACTGACTTTAAAAGATGAAAAATATAAAAATGTCAGATCTCGTTTGTCCATCATGGCTGCTTTTACACAGGAACAGAAACCCGGTGTTGATTGTACTTGTGCTGAAGGGACACGTATGATGAGAGTCACACCTTCAGACAATGTTACTGACTGTGTAAAACACTTTTGCAGCTTATGTCGTTCTTCTGAACATTAAAGCTTTGAAAGCATTCACAGAGATATGGTACACGATGCAGTGACACATTCAATAGTTTTGTATGGCTTCTTATGTGGCAGCTGTCCTAAAAATTGGTGACTCTTCTCATTAAAATATTGTTTACACTTTTAAAAAAATGGATCTCAGACACATGAACACACTAAACAAACACCAGATGTTACGTGTCATAATATTATTAAGGGTAGGTACCGGTGGTTTGAAATGAAGCTTCGTAAAAGACAGTGTTCTTGTGTAACAGCAGCCCTGTGCGACTGTGTGGGATGACATTCACAGGCACAAAAAGATTCTGGATTTTGGACTTGACCCCTTTACAGACTAAAATCTGACCTCATTTCTGTCTAAATGAGAAGAGATTTGGTACTGCTTGGTTAAACACTGGTTTTAGAGTGGAACGTGAACATGTTGCAAATTTAGGCGCTAGCTTCATTATCAAATTGACAACAGTTTTTGGAGGTTCCTGGAATATACATGTACCTTAAAAATGGAATTTTCTATCCTCCTTGGAGATCATGAAGGAGAAACACAATGGGATGTTATGAAGGTTTAAATAACAGTAAGTGAATGCAGCCTCACAACCTGCTAAAGAGACATACAGTTTATCTATCAGCTATTTTGATGACATTATTTGAGAATAAAGTTTTGATACAATAACTCACGTTGTGCTTCAGTGTTTTCTTGAACCTCTGCATGAAGTCTGGATGCAGTTTCCTGCTGCTGCGCCAGCTTTCCAGCACAGTACATGTTAAGGTGTGTTTTCTTGATGGATACGTAGACAAATGTACGGAGACGTTAGCTCGTCGCACTGGACTAATTGCTTCTTGAAAAATTTGAAAGCATTCAGCAAATTTTGTACACGTTATTTGAGCGGGACTCAACAGATTGTTGCCAGGTGCATCATGTCTGCTTTAACTATAGCAAAAAAAATATGTGCCTAGAATTTGATTAGACTGCTCTTATGGCAAATTGCTCTGATTGGACATAGTTTTAAAAAGGCACATTCCTGTGTATTGTTTCATGTCAAGACTAAAACCAAGCTACCAAGTCCAAGTAACT
Organism: Copadichromis virginalis; assembly: GCF_057382275.1. Classification (NCBI taxonomy): domain Eukaryota; kingdom Metazoa; phylum Chordata; class Actinopteri; order Cichliformes; family Cichlidae; genus Copadichromis; species Copadichromis virginalis. The sequence goes on from NC_140618.1 coordinate 16,912,674, forward strand.
CTCTGTAGACCTGTGAAATAAAATTGCAGTGAGACACAGACCCAGGCTGGGGTATAAAACAATTTCTCAAGCTTGGAGTGTTCCCAGGAGTACAGTGGCCTCAATAATGGTCTAATGGAAGGAGTTTGAAATCTGAGCAAAAAAGGCTTCAACTGGGGACATGACCAAGAACCCTTTGGTCAGTCTGAACCCCCTGCAGTGACAGGGTTGATGACTATCTTGGTAGTACCACATCTAATGCAGATTTCCTCTAATAATAATCATATTGCTATAGCAAATTTTAAACCATACAGACGAGAGTGTTTTACGGTTGTGTGAAAAAAACATTAGAGAAGTGTACATATAAAAATATGAAGCACTACAGTCAAAAATAAAGGGTGAAAGTTTATAGCTAATCTTAAAAAATGATTTTTCAGCAGTAATTAAAAGAAAAAAAAAACACTGATTGGCTGAGGAAGGCTGTTCTAATGGTCAGGTGCTACAACCACAAAGGACCGGTTGCCTTTGGTTTTAAAATAAGATTGTGGAGCGGTTGAAAGATTCCGATCAGATGATTGAAGAGGCCGACTGCTTAAAAAAAGTCTCAACAAGAGCCTTTTTTTAGTGAAATTTGAATTCACTGGAAGCCAGTGAAGTATAGCAAAAAATCTGATGTTTAAGTGCTGAGTAGTTTGTTCTTTTTTGTTTCGTTTTGGGAGTGGGGGACCTGTCCTGTCGTGCAGTGTAGCAATTTTAACAAATGGAGCATTATGGCATTTGCTGTAATTGTCTACTTGAGTCACCTAGTCATATTTTATTAGAGCCTTAATATTTTTTATTTTGGATTATTACAACCATAGCAGATAAGACTGAGGGATGGAAAGGGGGGAAAAGTCTGTGCTAGTGATCGCTTGCGACACAGAAATGTCAGCATAACACAGTGGGCCCAAAACTCCGTCCGCTTCAGGTCCCAAAGTCAAACGAACACTGCAGCATCACTGAGAGTTAAAAACTTTCTAAATTATTTCATCTTTAATAAAATGATCTGCGTTGCTGCTTTACCATGTGTAACAATTAAGTTTAACATCCAGGCATACATGAAAACAGAATTTATTAAATTAAACGGAGTTAGAAGTTAGCAGAAAGTTAGCAGATATTTAGCTCGCTGTTTTCGCTAGTTACCTAAACATGCTATGTCATGTTCTGACTGAGAGATTTCTGGAAAAAAAATAAAATGTACAGCTCTGCTATGATTTCCAACATGAATGTAGAGAGAAAACTACACAATAGTGACGTTTGTAGGATTACTGAAGTTGGGCTAGATGGTATATAATGCTGTGCTAGTGATCACTAGCGACACCGCTATGTTAGCATACCAAAGCATAACACAGTAAACCTGGAGAATGAACGCTAATCTTTTTCCACTTGATAAAAGTTCCCAATGGTTTGTTTTTTTTGGTTTTTTTTGGACGGATGGATGGATCGGAATCGGATCAATCGGATGGAAAATTGCTGTAAACGGACCAAACTTCAGTAGGGGAGAACAACTGAGATAATCCAGCCACAATATGAGGTTAATCATTAATGTAAGATAAGATAACCTTTATTACTCTCACACGTGGGAAATTTGTTACAGCAGAAAGTTGGACAGTGCAAAGTTACATAGCAAAAATTAGAAAAACACTGGAATAACATATACTGTTGTTCCAGTGTTAGAGCACCTACCAGATAATTCAACAGTATGTTTAATTGTACGGAAGTGGAGGAAGCAAGAGGAATGAGTTGAGTAAAGTTTGACTTATCTGACTGTTTTGTTTTGTTTAATGCACTTTATAATGCAGTGCGCCTCATGTATGAACACAGACCCGTTTGTCGACAGTGCGCGTTAAGGCCCACAGTTATAATACTGTGGGCCTTATGGTCCCATAAATACGGTAGTAAAAGTTTCAAATTACTGGGTGATAGTAAATGTTTGATTTTCGCATCCTTTCTTAGATGAAAAACAGTGAGATTGTTGAAATGTGAGATTGAAGTTCAAATACTGATCAGATACTTGGCAAATGATTTGATATTGCTAGAGAAGGTATCAGGGCTGATCACAAGAACTTCAGTAGAGTAAAGCTGGTGTAAAGCCACAATATAACAGCAGACAAAAGCCTGCCTGGAGTTTGACAATTTAATGAATTTAATGGACTCTTCAAGGACAAAAGAAAAGGAAAGAATATCAGTCCTGAAGAGGCACCATAAAACCAAAACAATACCAGAGTGGCTTTGGAACAAGTCTCCGACTGTCTTTCAGTGCCGCAGGCAAAACCCAAACTTAAAATCCACAGAAAGTCTATGCAAAGACCTGGAATTTGGAGTTGCTTCTTGATTGCCCGTAAGTGTGCAGATCCCATTGAGGCTGAAAACTGTAAATGCAAAAGGGGCCTCTGCGATAATAAATTATTGTCTCAATGATTATATATTGTATAAGATTTCCTTTCCTTCCATCTTTCCTTGTTTTCAAATATATTTGTGAAAATATATTATTATCACTATTACTTTTTTTTGGGGGGAGGGGGGGGGGGGGGGTTCCTTAACCTAAAGTCAGAAGGTAATGTTTTATTTTGTGCAAACAAGTCAATATTTTGTTTTTTATTATTATTTATTTTATTATTATTATTGGTATCTATCAGTTAGTTATTATTATAGTCAGAATCCTGTGCAAATATGTCATTTTATTAAAGGTAATCTGAGTACGGATTTATAGTCAATGATAATCCATTAGAGAGTTTGTTTGCACTAGGAAAGTGTGTGTAAAGTGTGCAAATGTCAGTAACAGGTTATTAACTCCAGGGGCTGGAGTGGATTATCTTACTTATCTTGAGTGTTAGTTACTGATAAAGTTTGTTTCTGTCCCAGACTGTTTCTATGGCTACAGGTAGGTTAGAAACCTCTATGAAAGTGAATACATAATATACAAGTAATGAGGTTAATTCACTGACGGATGTGAAACTTGAGAAGAGAGCACAAGCACTCAGAAGCAACACGTGGATGGTTGAAACCACAGGGCGGGGCCATCAGTTGAAACAGCGAAAACTTTATTTAGAAAGCACATTGCAAAATGAAGCACCAAGCTGGTTTATTCAGGACTGATTAAAGAGTAGAATAAGAATAGAAATGAAAAAATAAAAACAAATAAGATACAATAAACAAAACAATCAAAAATAGCATATAATTAAGTGCATTTAAAAATATTACAAAGAAGACCAGATGGAGTAGGTAAATTCAAACTGTTGCTAATAAAATAATTCAAATAATGAATTCTTGCTTATTTACATGTTCATCCTCATTAAATAGTCAGAGTGTGTCACACTTTTGTTGTGTGGGCAAGTACTGTTAAAAACCATAGAAAGGTGCTTTACATCCAATTGGTGATTAGACATTTTCCAGAGATGCTATAAATACCATATATTAATTTGTATTTAGTGCAAGAAATGCATAAAATGCCACCCATTGCAGGAGGACTGGAGCCTATCTCGGGTGTTATTAAGCTAATGGTGGGGTGCAACCATAGAAAACAACCAGTCAATCTAACTGCCAAAGCAGAATAATCGATTAACCTAGCATGCCAGGCACAAGGAGAACATGCAAACTCTGCACAGACTCAGCACACTCCTTGCTGCGAGTTGACAGTGCACCACTATGCTGGCCATGCAAAATATGTCATGAACAACATTACTATCACTGCAGTATTTGGCATCCACTGATGCCTATTTCAATCAGTTGCCCAGTAGCACAAATAAAGCATTTGAATAAAATGTACCATGTTTTTTTTTCTCACTTCTCAAGATCCCAGATGCAGAAACCTTCAAGCAATAATTAAGTAAATAAGTGTGTTTTAAAAAACCACCTTAACATGTTTACCTTGTCTTGACATTGAAAGAGTTTTGGGATGACCAAAACCTTATTTCAAGTCTCTGATGGTCTCTCAGTGCCCCAGGCAAAGCCTGGACTTAAACTCCACAGAAAATCTCTGCAAAGACCTGGAGTTTGCAGTTCACAGACACTTCTGTTCCAATCTGATCGTCCGGGTGAGCAGATCTTATTTAAGCTTCCTGAGAAGTCTGAAAACTATAACTTCAAACTGTAAACTTACAACTTACATCCATTTCAGTTCAGCCTCAGATACATTATAGATTTTGAAGACATTTCAAAGGTTAGTATCAACATTTCTGAATCCAAACAATTCTATTTTAAATAGACAAGGATTTTTTTCAACTTTTGGGCAGAAACATGTTTTGTGAGATTCTCCTCAGATATTCATCTTGCACATGAACATGTGTGAGATGGCCATTTCAGGTCGCTGTGAGCCCCACTTGTAACAGTCAAAATCGAATTAATTTTTCAGTGAAAGAATGCTGAGAATAATGTCTAGAAAAGAGATAACTGAGGAGGAAAAACCACCAGTATTCAGTATTCAGGTCACAATAACAGTGACCAAGTCTTCCAATGCCATCAACATAGATTGGGGGAGAATTAAGATGAGAATTAATGGGATGGAACTTGTGTAAATCAAACACAAATGTGATGAGAGCGTCCTATTCGCAAATGGTACTGTGCGGTTTCTGGACAAACTGTTGATGCAGTGTTGATTCCTGCCTTTTTTATATTGCAGATGTCTGGCACAGCAAGTTTATGTTTGGTCAAAACAGCAGACAGGTTGTCGAGAATCTTGTTGACATTTGTTTTATCGAAGGTTGTAGCCCGTGAGAGGCTGATAGCTTGAGGGCTTCATGAGGAAAGGGTAGGCTGCTAAAAAAAGCTGTAAACCTGTCAGCTTTAGCCATCCTATTCTCTGTCCAGGTTTCAGTTGTAGGCATTTTCTAAATCATAGGCAACGTTCTGTATCTAAAATGAACGGCATATCTTGAATTAGCTGACTACAAAATAAAGCTATGTTTAAAACTACTCTCCTTAAGCCTCAACTAGTGTGTGAATGGGTGGACGACTGGATGTGTAAAGCGCTTTGGGGTCCTTAGGGACTAGTAAAGTGCTATACAAATACAGGCCATTTACCATTTACAGGCCATTTATACAAATCACCTGTTCTATCAGGTAGTTCCTCTGTTCTGTGGAGAGAAAGACATGATTGTGGGTCCAATATTGTACTCTGGGAAGTGATTTGGATCCCTGTCATGTCAGCCTCTGTCGAAGACTGTAGTAGGGAGGGGTGTGAGGAACTGTCAAGCTTCCCAGACTTCTAAAACTGGCAAAAATTCAAATTCCATATTTATTTTGAGTCATTTCTGGATGATCTATTTACCTGTGAACAGTCACAAATCTGAACTTCTACTTTGAATTACAGATCTACTCACTTTACTGAAGAAACTCCCACTTTTCAAGCAGCGACTGTTTGTAACTGTTTTATTTCAGTAACTGAATCTCAGAGACTCAGCTCTCTTGCCCAGCGACTAATAGCATGTAACTGAATATTAATCAATAAAACAGCATGTAGTATGTAGAACTTTAGATATTTTAGGGGTTAACATTTGATGAATGAAAGATGAAAGAGCTTGGTTCACCAGCGATGTTGTCATACATGTGAACTTGTATGATTGCCAGGTTGATGTATAGGTTATTTTGATTTTCAGCTTACAAAGCTGTGATTCGAATAACTGCTCTTTGGATTTATTGACAGTTGATCTTAGGATAAAAAGTACAAATTTTACTTTGGTTTGACTCGACAGAATTAGTTATTATTATTATGATTATTATACTTGTTATTTAAAACGTTGTTACTCATTTAAGCAAGAAACAAAGATATAATCTGACTGAGCATGTACAAGGTGAGTGTAATCACTCTACCTAGTAACTGGAGAAATCTAAAGCTACCAGCTCCTCTAGTCAAGAACAGTGGTGTGTAATATCGCAGATTTTACAGGTAAAGTAAATGCAAGACTGTTATTGCTACTATCAAGAATTTTAATCTATAAAGGTAATTTATATTGGGGAGAGTAACACATTTTAATGACCATCAAATCACTGTGATTTTTGTTTTCCACAATAATTAGTTCACACAACAAAATTCAGCCTTTTATGTAAACCAGGTTTTTGGAAGGGTTGGAGTGTAAATGCACCTATCTCTACAGCAAAATGGACCAACTTCTGTTGTTTAAATGTGCTATAAGCTATAAATAAAATAGATCTGACAGTCAACACAGGAAGATTCAGACATTTTTCATGTCTAAACAAACTATTGATGCTGTCGGGCTGGTATCAATCTGATACCAATACCAGCATTGGTATTGATACTATGATATCCCCACACTTCCTGTCAAACGTCTCGGCCCTGAAGTTAAACCTCCCAGGAAAGCTAACGTATTGGCTAACGTTAGCCAGGTGTGCAACTCCAGTCACACTCCTAAGTCATTTGGCCTATTTCACCTGAGGTAAGTGGTACCATTGTCAAAAATCAATCTAGGACAATCCGGGGAGTTCAAATGACGTTCATGGCCTTCAAGTTGGAATTAATTTCCCATCTGTGAACTATTGTAACTCTGAACACTAGCGCCTGATAGCAACAAGGCATGCTTCAGAAATGAGTGAAAGGACTGAGAAGGGTCAGAGGTGACTGCCCACTTTGTTTTTCTCCACTTACACTCATGTTGAGTTTGCGGATGACATCAGTCTCCACGAATCTGCTTTCATCTGCGCTTTTAACTTTCTGTTGCTAACCTTCATGATGTGTTATATGTTGAGTTATTTCCAGTGTTTGTCATTTTCACTCTGTGTTCCAGTGGTGCTTGGCGCTGCTGTATAGGTAATATACAGATTTTAGGCTGAGTCGAGTTAATTGTATTGCCATCACAATGGGCCGCTAATGTGCCTGAGCTTCATCATTATGGGTGATCCTTGTTCATGCTTGAATGCAACTGGCTTATGGACGCATTAAGTTAAGGAGCATGCAATTATGATATCATCTGTCTAGATTATCATTTGTAGAACAAAAATGCATATTACTCTTAAGTCTGGGCTTCACACTTAACAGTCTTGAGCTATCATTAGTGTTTCTTTCCATGGTCTATCTAGCATATGTGGATGATCAGTATGTTTAATTTTGCCCTCAGTTGCTTAGCTCAGTAGTATGCATAGGATTGTTGTATACAGCAAGCAACATAATCCTTTCATCCTTTCATTGTCTTAACTGTAAATGATATAAATGAATATTTTTTTTTATAATCCACTACCCTGTGCAAGAAACCTCAGAAACCCCATCAGTTTTACAAATTTATGCTAGTCAGTTGTTTTCAGAAAGATACCTGCAAGGAGGTCACACTCAATCAACTGAACACAAGGGAGCTAATTATTACCAAGGAGTCTGGCTTTTATCCACCGGCTAAAACACAAATCAGTGACATGAAGACAATTACTTTGTGATAGGACCACCTCAAGCTACTAAATACTGTGGGAATTCAAAATCCTGATATTCTATAATAAAGCCTGCTATTGGCTTAAAAGCAATGTTGAGATATGGGATTAAAAATATGAAATGTACCATCCGACTGTTTTGATTAATTAATAAGAAGCTGTTATCAGTATAATTTTAAACATGACACCTTTGTTGGCACCCTTGGTATATTTATGGCATATTTTCCTTCCCCAATGCCATAAATACAGCTTGACAGTTTTTCCTACACCGTTGGAGAGAGAGAGAAAAAACCATTTAGACATATAAACTACATATTGTTTTCCTTTATGAAAACAATGGTGACATTTCAACAGAAACTGCAGATCATTTACCCTCAGGAATCATGGGATTGAATATTTTCTGTGCTTCGCTCTATCCTAATGGAAATTTAAGGTGTCTTTAGTACTATTTTATGTTAATTTAACATTCCAACAGTTATTTTCCATTACTATTTTAGACCCTACTGAACATGTGTGGACTTTGGGAGACAGGTGGTTGTTATGGTTGCTTTATTAAACTGATCTGATAACTTTAAATTAGTTTCCGTCTGTTGGAAGAGAGTGGAAGAGAGTGTCTGTAACACAGCTCACATTTCCACTCATTTCCCACATGCATGAGTTATGCACTCCGTCTCTAATGCACAAATGGCTCCACACACCCATGTGCTGTATGATTTTATTGCATTTCACCAGATCTGCATTACTTCTGGATTTTACCGTAGATAAACTGCCTCACGTTTCAGATGATGGTAATTTATCGTGATCTCTTTTGCTTAGAAAATGTGTTGCTTGACCTAATTTTTATGAAATCGTTATTATTAATATGCAAGCCATCAACAATCGCATTGCAAAACAAAGATGTGAAATTTAAAAGGAGAATGGAGAGACTCACACAAACTTTATTAAAGTAACTCGGCTGATGTAGGTGGCACAGAAGCTACTTTTTAAAAAAAAAACTTTTTTATCTCTTGAAACCATCACTCATTTCCCTTTCACAATCTTCTAATCAACTCTTTCTTCTTCATATCTTAAGTATACACTATTCTTTACTGTCAACAACAGGCTTCAAATTCCATATTTTTCTTTATACTTAACTTACTCAGTATTTAGTTAAAAGATGCACTGATTGGTTTCTGGCATATATTTTTGCAGTGTTCAAAACAACAGTTCCACTGTCAGTAGTTTCCACAGTAGTTAGGGTTTTTTTTTTTTTTGCCATCTCTACAAGGAAAATCTTCATTATAAAAATAAAATCTTTCAGTGCAAAATTAATGTGACACAAAAGAAAAACATCAGGGTAACCAGCAAACATCTTATTTTCTGATAGGCCCATAGAATAGCCTGATATTGTTCAGTATTGATACTCGTATTTTCCCAATATATCAGTGCAAGAGGACAATTACAAAGAGAACATAGATGCTACCTATCAAGTATATTCTCAATTTTGTATTAGTAAATTCAGAAACTGATGGCTTATTAGTCCCTTATATACCTGATATCCAGTACCAGAGTAGTGTGCAGTTGTGTTCAGTTTGCCCCACTTTTGAAAAGGACCAATACTGTTAACAGTGATGACAAGTAAGAGAGGTCGTGCGTGTCAGTACGTAAACCTGTTTTCTCCATAGTAGCCAGCCTGCAAAGGTCATACTGTAAATACTTCCAGCCCAACCATGTCATGGGGGTGTGTAGTCTCTGATAAAGCTGCATACTATTTCATAGTTTTATTGTTGTGTCTCTTAAAACTGTCATAATTAACGGTTACAAGTTTATAGTAATAATCAAAAAGCTGCTGCCTGCTGTAATACTTGTATTTCTCTTGCTGTTAGTCACGATGTGCTTTTACAATGTAAATCTCTTTTATTTTAATTGGACTTGATTCTGCTCAGTTATCATCATAATGCAGAAATATACAATCTCAGTGACTAGCAGAGATGGGCAGTAACGCGTTACTGTAATCTGATTACTTTTTTCAAGTAACGAGTAAAGTAAGGGATTACTATTGCAAAATCAGTAATTAGATTACCGTTACTTTCCCGTAGGAACGCTGCGTTACTAAAACCGTGATTTTTTTGCGAGAATGTCTCATGACAGTGACGTAAGCAAGTGCGACGTTGGTGACAGCAGCTGTGTGCAGATCAACAATGGATAATATATCGAGTGCGGGAGAGAGTATGAGCGTGCAGCGTTTAAAGTGTGGAAGTACTGACCTTACTTTGAGTTTGATTCCATAAAAAGTGACAAAAACATTAGCGTCCATCGTGCGTGGGAAGAAAACTTCTTTTTACAGCGAAAAAAACCCCTAAACTTCCGAGCAAGCACCGAGTAGCTACGAAGTGATGGGAAACTCACAGAGACACTCGCGCGGATTCTTCAACTGACCGCAGCACACCTGCACCAGGGTAACCCTCCGCCTACCCTGCTCCTGCTTTACAGGTGAAAATAGAGCAAAAGGACCGCTGAGTCTTTGACTTTATTTATTTTCTGCTGTGTTTTACTTGCATCTGTTTGAAAGAGTGAGTGAAAACACAAAAAATATTTTATTTTATGTGCTGGAATGTGTAGAAAATAGGTTTAAATGTTAAACTAATTTATTCAAGTCAGAGAATGTTGCAATTAAATGTTTTGCTTGATGCATAAAGTTAAAAGATTAAAACTGATAAAACAAGTTAAAAAAAGAGACTTTTCCATTTGATTACATTTTGTATGATGGATTATGTAGAAAAAGTAGAATTGGGCTGAAAGATCTATCACTTTATCACCTCTTCAGGTTGTAAATCGTGTTTTTAAAAAGTAACTAAGTAACTAAGTAATTAATTACTTTTGAAAATAAGTAATCAGTAAAGTAACGGGATTACTTTTTTGGGGGAGTAATCAGTAATTAGTTACTGATTACTTTTTTCAAGTAACTTGACCAACACTGGTGACTAGATACCACAAATTGGGTTTGATTGTATATGGATAGGAAGGAATATAATGAATAAGATGAGGGGCTAATGTGTGTCAGGAATTATCATACTGTCTATCATCACTTCTTCCACACAGTAGAGAAATTGGACAGCAATTTAAAAAACTGAAAAACGCATTCCTTTTAAATCTATAATTTACAATTCACTATAGTGCATGATGTGACTCACACATGTTGCAGTTGCTAAATGCAACAAAAAGTCTAAAATACAGCAAAGCAATTAAAATGAATATGAAAAAGGAGAATAATGTAACAGTCATTTAATTTAAAATACTGCCCAAATCGAGCAGTGCTACCAATTTCTGGAGCCTCCATTATTATGATCAGTGTCACTCTGGCATGATCATGATCCATGAAGCTTTTATTTCCTCAGGTATATCTGTAATGTCATATAGTCTTGGGAGGCTTTAAGTGACTGTGAAAAACCGTAAACAAGAGTGAGAGAGTCTGTAACTCATTATCAGGAAGGGAGCTCCAGCATCTGTCCCTCGATAACATCACAGATTAGAGCCCTCGCTGCTCTGGGTTTAATCCTTGGCAGAGAGTTGTTGATTTAACAGGAGAACTTTATCACCACGTGGTTTGCTGTCACAGAATTTCATTATTATTGGTTTCAATGGAGAGTTTTAGTATCACATGTAAATGCTGTTTCAGGGGGCTTATCACACTGCCAAAAAATATATCTTGGGGAAACACTGAAATGCTATTATGTACTTATTGTATTGGCCAATCGCCTAAAATGGGAAATGGCAATGGATTTTGGCATCATTGCAGGGATTCAGGCATGATTATCATTTTGGCATCATTCACAGTTGGCAGTGCGAGTAAATCATTTTCCCTGTTTTGCTCTTCCTGTTTCTGTGTTTGTGTGTCTGAAAGACGGGGACTGGAAGAGTCAGGATTCCTGTCGGGCAAATGCCTCCTGAGTCTCCTCTCATCTTGTACTCTCCTGGTCTCTTCTGTCTTGCTCCTCTGTCTTTTCCTGCTTGTGTGCCTGCTCCTTTCTAGTCTGGTTTCTCTGTCAGATGGTCTGAACGAGGGTAGTGGATATTCAGCATGGCAGCAAATTAGGGGGACAGGCAGTCACTCCCAGCCTTGACTTAAGAATAAATGACCTAAACAGCTGTGAACATGTGTATAGTGTGTGTGCATTTCCACTGGTGGAAAAATAATGGAAGGATATAGTAAAACACAAAAAGACTAGGTAGCATTGCTCTTATGCTTAATTAGCGCAGTGCCTGAGTGCTAACATGCTAATAATGATGCTCGCACAGGACAGCTGAGGTCAGTAGAAATGTAATTAGTTTGACTGTATTTTGGTTTGGGTCATAAACCAATATTGACTGTGCCAAGTCAGCAGGCTCACCAAATGTATTGAAATGTATCCTGAATGGGGCTCTTTGGGTAGTTCTGCTGATAAAATATTCCACATGGTGACAATAAAACAATCGTGAGGCGATTAGAAAAGTAATTAGGATTCATCCTGTGGGAACCATGCATTTGTGCATGGTTTAATCTGGCCATTTAAAATTGAAGTTATTACAGGGGGTCGCTGATTCAACATTGATGGTGCTCTGCATAAAAGCTAAAAGTAAGATTAGATAGTAGACGTAGTTAAAGTATGCATGTTAAAAGGTTAGTAGGGAAAAAAGGAAAGTGTGCAAATGCGTACACAAGCGTCTCAGCTAGCTGATCAGGGCATTTAAAGTTGGCAGCTCTAATAAGTAACTTTGGATTAGAGCTTTCTGTGTAAAATCAATTCCACCACCTTCAAGGTGTGTGTGTGTGTGTGTGTGTGTGTGTGTGTGTGCACCAGGTGTTGTACCTATCTGTAGAGGTTATAATGACCTACGCGTGCACACACAGGTGTCACATTGTTAGTTTTGTGATAGTGTGGAAGTCCATCATAATAGAATCTGAGGAGATGGAGACAGAGTTTCATGAGTGTGTGTCCTGTTCTCTTGCTGACTCATTTCTGGTGCATTATTGTATCAAACACTGCAATCACTATCAAAATAAATGATCCGTCAACTGATAGATGATGCTGTCAGCACTCACAGTACTGTGCAAAAGTCTCAAGCCACCCCTGATTTCTTTATATTTTTAGACAGACTTTCTTTAGTTTTTTTTAAAATGGTCTCAGCAATAGTTCTTAATATTTTCTGAAGGTCTTTGGAGAATGGCTGCTTTTCACCCATTTTCATTCCAGTCCTTGTAACTTTGTAACCCATTTGTTTGTTAAGCCACTTAACACTGACCTAAGAATCAGTCAAGAACAAAAAGACGCCTCAAGGGATAAACCAGTGTTGTGTCAACACCTAACAGACAACTGAGCAAAGAATCAATTTGAAATTGGATCTCTGGCCACTTTGTTACCAGCAGTCTGTCACAAAAAACACAAAATTTGTTAAGTTTAATAATTTCTTAAGTTTAATCTACAACTGCGGTTCCAGAAAAGCTGGGATACTGCAAAAAATGTAAATAAAACCAGACAAACCTACATTTTATTCACAGTAGAAGATGCAAAACATATCAAATATTTAAATTGAGACATTTTACCATTTCATTACAAATATTAGCTAAGCATTTGATGGCAGCAACACATTTCAAAACAGGAGTGCTGGGGTAATGGCTAATATGACCAAATGAAATCCATCATGCTCCAGTCTGCTGATTCCCGCTGGTAGTCACATAACTACATCATATATTTAGATAAAGTTGAAAGATTTCCTTCATCCTTTGCCCTCTGATTATGATAATGTGGGATTTTGAGTTGTGGACATTTTGTTTGCATTGGAAATTAATAATGTGAAAGTAAAGCTGATATGACATAAAAAGGCCAGGAAATTAATGGTTTATTTCAAAGAAATGGCAGACTAATTCAGTGTGCTGCACAATAAATTGTGGTTGTGAGAAAAATTTATAGCTCCGAGCAGCCTGGTGTGGTTGGGTTTTTGTGACGTTTGCATTTAAATGCTACACAGGCTTGATGTATGAATTAAACCGATTCACGATATGACACTGGTCATCTGGGTGAAAAGCGCTGAATGCTTTGCTAGACAAAGGCTGCACAGTTCCTTCCCACAATTGCATTGAGCTTGCTGCTCTGTTACTCGCTAGCAAGTGTTGTGCAGCAGAAAAGCCGTGGCACATATTTGATTCAGCCACGCTATGAAATCATATATGAGCATTTTTCCCTTTTATATGTTCTCCTCCACATTCTCTGAATCCTCCAGACACAACATAATCAGATGGACGTGCAAAGGAGCTTTTGGGTTTCCATTCATTTCTGTGTTCATTGTGTCATGGGCGAGCAGCGTTTCATGATGATTGCATGCATTTTGTCAACTGTACACTGGGATAGAGTTCTGACCCCAATGATATGCAGCTGGCTGTGGAAAGTGAATAAATGGATTTACTGCAGCCATAGCTACTTTAATCTCTCTTGTGTCTGCCATAACGTGATGAGATATGAGGGCATATAGTCAAGTGATTCAAATTTTATTCCTGTCTGCGCCGTTTGACAGCAGTCAATACATTTTTGCAGCTTATGGTTTGGACCCTTGAGCCTGACAGCAGCAGGTAACTAACAAGGGAGGGATTGTCATCTGATATAGCTCGGTGAGTTGAATTCAGCTTTGCAAGAGGCATCCTGGGCTCAGGGTGAAAATAGTGGACAGTAAAAATGAGTTTTCTGAGATGGAGGTATTCGTTCCAGTTTTAGGTGGAGGAATTCAAATGTCTAGTTCTTTTCTTTAAAAAAACAGAACTATACTTTTTTTTCAACATTAGAAAAGAACATTCATAAAATGATAGTTCTCTCTACAATGATAATGGATTGCATTTATATAGCGCTTTACAATTCCACTATTCATTCACTCTCACATTCACACACTGGTGGAGGCAAGCTACAGTTGTAGGCACAGCTGCCCTGCAGCAGACTGACAGAGGCGAGGCTGCCATATCGTGCCATCGGCCCCTCTGGCCAGCACCAGTAGGCGGTAGAGTAAAGTGTCTTGCCCAAGGACACAACGACCAGGACAGAGAGAGCAGGGGAATCGAACCCCCCTGCTCTCTCTCATGAGCTTCCCAATCCCCTGAGCCACGTTCGCCCCCAACTGCTGAAAATCACTGGTAGCGAAAAGAACACTGGGGAAGTTCGAACAATCTTCATTAGTTTTATTCTTGTCAGTGAGACACATTCAACAGAGACGCGACTCTGAAAGCTCTGCGCATTCCAATTGGAAAGAAAAAAACATGCAAATATGCACAACACAAGAAAAGTGAGACAAAAATAATCACTAGTACGATAACAAAGAAACACATTCAAACAAAATACATGAAACACAACTATACAACAGGGACAATGACAAAAATGAACACCTAATATTGCAAACTACAAAGGAATGCTTTTCACATCTTAGACCATCATTTACAGTAAAACAATCCATCAGCGGTGTTGAAACAGATGCTGATATGATGTGCATTAGCCTTTTGTTTATTAGCCCTCCAGTAAATATAATCAGTGGAAATGCACAAAGCTAACTGTGGAAAATGGTTGGTTGGCTTTAACCTTGTTAGTGTTTTGAAGTACCCACTCAGTTACAGTAAATCAGCTGAAAGCACATTTATGGACTACTGTGCTTATTGCCAATTGAAGTCCTTCAGTATCTATGTGAGGGGATTACAATAATGTATCATTTTTAATTGTTTAGCTATAAATAATTTGTGAAATTTGGGATTGATACAAATATAAAACATGAACTCTCTATACCACTGCAGATAATCAGCTTTTGTAACTTGGAGGCGCTCATGTCCATCAGATTTTAACCTTCTGCCCATTGTTATGAATATAATCCTGGAAACTGGCAGCAGAGCATAACTTTAAAAGATTAATTTAAAGAGATTAAGTCTGGATCTTTTTTTTTGTTCTAAAAAATGCACTGATTTATTTATTCTTTCTTCAAAAAATGTAACAAAATGTGTGCGATAGTTATTTTGGCTACAGCAGTCTGTAGCAACCACATCCATTTACTTACTCCATCAGAGTATGGAGCAGTTGCACGGCTGCTTGAGCAGCTACAAAATCCCTCTTTAAGCTCAACAAATATTATCAATTCAGTATGCCTATACAGCGAGGGAAATATGCTGACAGTGAGGAGGAGGAAGAGAAAGAGGCAGAGGGAGGAAGAGATTAAAAAGGTAGAAGAATAGAGAGGGAGTGCATGAAAAGAGCAGGAAGTGGATGAAGCCTGTTTAGCTCTCGGTAACTAAAGCAGTTGTCATAATTACCTGGCGTGTACACACACACACACACACACTCCACACATCGCACACATTTGAAACTTACTGTAGCTACCTCCACGATGTTATATAAGTGCTCCACCAGATGCCTTTGATTAAAAACTAGGATATAAGAAAACAAGATGTAAACACAAACTCGCACAGCAACACTAAGAGCTCCTATACGTCATTTTTCTATTGCTTTTCTGCTGTATAGGAGGTGGGATGTGTGTAAATTTTACAACCTTCTTCCTGAGGAATATAGGAGAACATCAGTTACTCTTTTTCTGTCACCGCTTTTTTCCCCTCCCCACTTAGTCAAAATTTAAAGTTAGAGAGTTAAAAACAGTTTTGTAACAAATCAGAAAGCTCTGATCCTGTTGAACTTACTGTAACAATTATGAATTAAAACTTTACTAAATCTTATGTAAATGGTAATGATTCTTATATAGCGCTTTTCTACTCTCTCGGATAGGGCTGGGCTATATCATACCGTTCACGGTAATACCGGTGTAATGTTGGGCAACGATAGGAAAATGACACATCGCGATAGAATATGGGTAAAACGCGCATGTGCAGTGCCTTTGTTTACATAAGCACATGGCGTCGACGCAGTATAAGAAGAGCGAAAGTGGATCGTTGAATGAAACGGATGAACCAGAATTGGTTTGTAAAAATGCTGCAACTTCAGTGGTGTGGAACTGGTTTAGCTTTCATTCGTCAGATACACAACAAAGCACTATTTTTGGTAGAGCATGCTAGCGGGCTGTCGTTATTACCGTGTTTGTCGGAAAATACGGCACACTTTAAATGAATCCTTTGCTTTTTCTGAAAATCGACAGTGCCCCTTATAATCCCGTGTGCCTTATGTATGAATTCTGGTTGTGTTTACTCACCTCGAAACGATTTTATGTGGTACACGGCGCTCGAAAATCTGTCAAATGTTTTAGTACGACTTTGCTACGAACCCGCACCGCTTGATGGATTGTCGGAGCATTATGGCTATCGTAGACAGGAGCCTCACGGAGTGATACGTACTGTGCTTCAACATAATATTACTGTACTTTGTGTGTGTATAACCTCTTTTTAAGATTTGTGGATATTATACATGGTTATGCTGAGGATATGTCAGCCAATTTCCACTGGAAATGCCTTTTGGTTAAAATGTCAGCAAGGAATTTGCATTTGCACTGTTAATTTTTTATATAACTTTAATACACATAAAAGCTGCTTGTTTAAGTGACAATACATCGATGTTTTTTGGGTTTTTTTGCACTAATAAAGTTCAGGAGTTGTAAAGTGTTTTGTCTAGTGTCAATTATATCGTTATCACAAATTTTCAAATGTATATCGTGATAAATATTTTTGGTCATATCGCCCTGCTCTACTCTCGAAGTACTCAAAGCGCTCTAGTGTTCCATATAGGCTAGCTTTTACGCCTCCTGACAAGCAATCTGAAACTTAAATTTGCATGATGCTAATTGATCACTAAATTAATAAGAAATAAATCCTAGAGGCAAAAGTGACATGCTGTTTTATCAGTGTACAAAGCCAAGGCATGCCCACCCCGCCACCCTTACGCCTTAAACTTCACACTTCACTTTAAACTGTTTACTCTGAATAGCTGCCAACATACAATTAAACATTTTCTAAACTGCACAGCACTTGTTGCACGAATGGATAACTTGGGCAGAAACTTGTAGAATGATTTTATCATCAGTCTAAGTCACTGTCTGTGGTTGTGCTGACAAAAGATAATGAATTATTGCCGAGACCTTCATTTTGCTCTAATTTGCAGCTTTCAAAATGCTGCGACTGCAAAGTTCTTTTAAAGATATGGATTTTGTCTTTAAATTTCTGTACTCTTCCCTGCTCCAGTGTGTGTGTGTGTGTGTGTGTGTGTGTGTGTGTGTGTGTGTGTGTGTGTGTGTGTCATGATATTACATTTGTGACTACTTTCTAATTTCTGAGTGCACCATACAATATTTTGAATGTCTAGCTTGAAACGATCAGTGTGGCTCTGTTTTACATGGCGTGCACATTTGAAGCACTAACTCGATACATAGTCACAAATATGTTCGAAATATGTTCAGGATCACTGAGTATTGACCGTTTCCTGAGGTTGAAATGTCCGAACATAGTGAAGGACATGCTATATACAATTTTACTGCAGCTTGTTGATGTCTTCTGCTCTTTGTATTTGAAAGCAAACGGAATAACAGGTATGGGTGACTGCATAGCTGACCCTGATCTTACTAGAGAGAGCAAAGAAATGACGTGTGTGTGTGTGTGTGTGTGTGTGTGTGTGTGTGTGTGTGTGTGTGGGAGCTGTGGTCTTTTTGACACAGATTGGTCATGACAGGCAAGTGTACGGACCTGCTGCCAGGAGCAATAGCATGCTGCTACCACACACAAACACACACATAGTTATAAACGCACATTTCCGTGGTATCTTCACTGAACAGCAGTGATTTGTCTTCTTTTTGTTTTTGTTATTATTATCATTAAGTATGCCTATGCCAAGAGGCACACTTATTACTATTCCTCAGATTTATTATTATTATTATTATTATTATTCTCCTGTGTCTTTAACTCCATTTATTTTTCCATGACATGATAAATGTGAATAAAACCTACTCGACAGCTGCGAGATCCTTCTCTTTTTTCCCCTCTGGAACATTTTCCATACAGTGTAGGCATTGCCACATTAGAAAAATTGTTGCGCGAGGGGATAACAACGCTCTTGTCCAGTATGTTTACTATTTTCCTGAAACCTTCATTACTCACCAACTCTTTGGCCAAATGGAGTTTGGTTGCATTGGTGATTTCAGTGTTTCTTTGTGAGCTGGATGGGTACACAGACGTGCTGTCCAGGCTCGCTTTTATGGACGTCTGAGTACATGTTGGACTCGTGTTGGCAGCCATTGCATTGTTTTTCTTGGCCTTCATGCATTAATTATACTGCAGTTTGGTGTATTTTCAAGTGATTGAATGCTTTGATTCAGCAGAAGGTATAATGGATGTTTTAAGTAGACAGCCTGTGCAAAGAAAGTGTTCAGATAGCTGCTTGTATTGGTGTACACTGCTCTGTAGTGCCTACCAGAGGGGAGGAATTGGAACAGGTTGTCACCAGGGGTCTGCAGTAATGTTCCTGGTGCAGGAAGTAAATCCTCTGCTGGGCCTTTTTGATGATTGTATCTGTACTGGATGACCACTTCAGATCGTGCGAGATCGTGAATCCCCGAAACCTGAAGGTTTCCACAGCAGCCACAATGGTGTTGAATAAACTAATGGGAGATAATGGAGAGGGGTTTTTCCTGAAGTCCACTGTCATCTCCACATCTTATATATTATATTGAGGTCTAGGTTGTTCTGACTGGACCACAGGTCCAGCTGGTTAACCCCACATCTGTATGCAGCCTCATAACCGTCCTTGAGTCTGATGATCTTCGTGTCATCTGCAAATTTTACTATTTTGACATGCTCCCTAAATCAGATCCTGACATGCCTGCGTGTTCACATTGAACTAGAAGTTTCTAGTCTGGATGAGTAACACTACATTTTACCACCAAATTACAGCTAATATACAAAATAAATAAATAAAAATCAAATGTCTGGCACAGCAGAAGGTCAAGAGCTTGTCCCTTGAAGCAGACCATCCTCACTGGAAATAGTTAAGATTTGGTTCAAGTCATGTTAACTGGGAACAGATCACAATCAAAGAGTGTATGTCTGCACCACAAACCAACACAACTAACTTACTCTTTAAATAATGTTTTGTTCTGTTCTATATCTCAATATACCATATGCATCTATTTATAGTTAATCATTGTGTAAACACTGTGTGTGTGTGTGTGTGTGCGTGTGTGTGTGTGTGTGTGTGTGTGTGTGTGTGTAGTAACTTGTTATCCATTCCTTATTTATTCCATAATTTATTCCAACACTCTGCATCATTGCACCGTATATATGCTATACATGTTGTTATTGTCTGTGTCTTGTTGATACTATGTTGTCAGAATTGTCTACTCTGCTCTGTACACTAAGTGGCAAGGAAATGTCCATAGCCCATTTCCTTGCATGCACAAATACTCAGTCGATAAAGCTGATTCTGGTTCCTTTGCTTTGTGTTTAAATGGTGGAAGACACATTTGGAATATCCCTTGATCATGCTGATTTAATTGTGTGATGCCAGTCATGATCAAGATTAACATTTGCTTAATTGTACAGCCCCATTTTGAATAATGCAAAGTTGGTATACTTCAGTTTGTTTTACATGATGTTTGAACTTCAGCAACAACACATGTTGTATAGATAATATGACAGTCCAAAAAACTTCAAAAATGAATTGGCACATTACATGTAAGCTTTACATTTCCAGTCTATCAAACGTCAAGTGAGCAGTTGTCTCCTTTTAAAAATAATCTCTCGTCTTCCTCTCCTGTCCTGTCTGTATTACATCTTTTTCCATCTTTGAGTGAAGTTATCTCACATTCTTTTCTACCCCTGCAAAAAAAAAAAAAAAAAGCAGCAGACACACAGTGTGATAAACTGCGCAGAAACAGTGTGTTTGCTTATATTTGTTGAGGTGTTTGAAAGTTGCATTGAAAATTGTCTGCTACTTTGAAAATAATTATGCCTTTTGCGCTAATTCCTCTTCCTCTAACTTATGGACATTGCACCAAGAAACACTGTTGTGACTTCTTTAAGCACACTTTAAGTACTTGTTATAGAGCTATGAATTATGCATGTAAATTATATGGTTTTGCATCATCATCATCATCATCATTTATTTATTTATATAGCACTTTAAAAACACACCTGGTAGACTAAAGTGCTGTACAATACTAATATGCACATAGCATCTCGTAGTGTGCGATAAACACCACTGATGGATACACCAATAGGATTGTTTTTATGTGTTCTTATTCTCTCCATTTAGTTTCAAATTAGTTTGATGTCCAGAAGGCAAGTTGTGATGTGAAACAAAAACTCCCCATGGACCATGGAGACCAGAGGGGTGTAATTGGGTGCCAATCTGTAACAAAGTGGTGTTTTATGTTTGTTTGTTTTCTTTTTGTTGGACTATTATGTTAATCTCACATAGTAACAACCACCATATGTGACAATAAGGGTGTCCATAAGCGCACATGGGATCAGGACAACCAAGGTCAGTAATTTATAATCATACCATCCGATCTGAAGAGAAGGAACTGAGCTTTTAACTGATCACCACATGGTGGGGAGTCGGATCATGTGGAGAGGTAATGGATAGGGCTGGGATTCCCAAACATGTAGCGAGTGTAGAGGACCACTTTGTAGCAGCTCTTATCTGGGAGATCTTCAACTCCCACCTGTGGCAGACCTTGGACAGCATTTGACCACAACCTCTGGTAGACTTATGAAGTGCACGGCTCAGTCAAGTTGAAGGAGTCCTATTGACTGGTTTGCTTGGTTGGCTTGTGGGTCTCTGGAGGCAGGTGCCAGAAGGCCAAGCAGAGCATTCGCTAAAGCAAAAACCTTCGTGTGGGAGAAGTTTGATGAAACCATGAAACAAGTTGGAATTCAGTTTTGATCATCCCACATTCCATTATTAGGGATGTATTTAAAACAATTTAACAAAAGTCTTATTGGTGTATAGGAATCATATTGAAACAAAGAGTTGTCTACAGCTTGTCTACATTTTAATTTATATAAATTATTTTTACGCAGAAGCGAATTTCACAGTAAAGGAACTGTATATTGGGAGAGTGGGAGAAGACGCTGCTGCCAGATACCTAACATTTAGGTATGTTATGTATAAAATCATCATTGATTTATCAGATAGCAGCTACACCTACATTCAACCCTGTCAATTTAAAAGGGTGTAGGATATCAGGATAAAAACCCCAAAACACTGATTGTGATGGAAATATAAGGTTATGATCAAATCTGAAATGGGTATGTTTCCTACTGAGCAATAGTCCAGAGGTTCAAAGGATTTTAGATGTTAAAGTCTGTGTGATTTCTAAGTTTCGGTTAATTATTAATGAAAACCAGCTAACCAGAACAAAGGTTAAATTAACTGCCACCGTCTGACCTGATTGTACACAGATGAGCTTGAGGGGGAGGAAGCAAGAAAGAGAAAGAGAGGGAGAGAAATACTTGCAAGGTCTAGAAACTGAAACTATAAAGAGGATTGCAACAGGTGAAAACGTTCAAAGTAAATAATTGTATTTAATATTGTAAGGGGAGAAACATAGATCACAGAGAGTGGAGACAACCTGAAGGCTTTTATCTCAAATGTTGTAACTTTTAAGTCAGTTCTTTCTTTTGTATGGATGATTCAGAGCAGTGCAAGATTAAAGAGAGGAAAAAAACAAAAACAGAATGACATTGACCATAAGGCAGCTTGAAAACAATGGCTTTACTTCATAAAATGTACTCTGACTCGCAGCTTTTGGAATGTGACCATTTTCCATAAAGAATAATGCATGGCAGTAACCAGTATGTAATAGATTTGAGCTTCTCATTAGACTGCCACTGGTGATTTTGATCCTCACGACCTTGCGGGTGGAAGTCCTCTTTTCTGATTGTAAGGTCACAACCACTGCCCTCTCATGCCCATGAATGCATATTAAAAGACTCTTTAAAACAGCGGCAATAGCTCTTTGTTGAACTCAAGAAGCTCACTTTACATTACTGAAGACTAGGGCTGTTCGATATAACGATATATATCGGATGACGATATAAAAACGTTTATCGTTTCATTTTACGCTATCGTTTGTTTCGTGGTGTCGCAAAATAAACTGTTTACGGCAATATTTTTTTCATCGTTTTGATGGTCACTGTAGTGGCTATATTAATTTCTTAAAGTTCTCTCTTTCTCTTATATTTTATATAACCACACTACCGAAGGACAAGCGCCTGTTTTTATGCATTGTGGTTAGCAACAAGGACGGTAACAGCATCGCGTGTCCGCTTGTTTATGTACCACATAAACCTTTCACAATAAAGCTCAAGATCCTGTTGAGACTTTTCAAAATAAACTGAATCACGTGAAAGAGCAGATTATTTACGGGTGAGAAGTAAAAAAGAGCCGCCAGGTGCTAAAAAATAAACCTTAGACTCAAACGTTAGAACAGACTTTTCCCCGCAGCACGCCGTGTAATAAATACTCACAAAGAAAACGTAGGCCTTTACAACTTATGTCTAAAAATGTATAGTTTCATGCAGAAACGGCCCTAACCAATCTGGCGCCCTAGGCAAGATTTTAGGTGGCGCCCCCCTACATCAGCAGTGTAGTGTAATGTTGTAACAAATAATATTTCTATTAAATAAGCTTTACTTTACATTTTAATTAACGTGGGATTATTTTTTGTATTTAGAAATAATAGTACCAACTTTTTTTTTTTTCAACATTTGTGGCACTGGCGTGGCGCCCCCTGATGGACGGCGCCCTTAGCATTTGCCTATACGGCCTATGCCACAGGCCGGCCCTGGTTTCATGCATCTGTTAAAACACTCGACTCCAGCTACATGAAGCGCAGCTGGAAACACTTCCCGCATGACGAACTGCCCGAGATTCACAGAATTTACAGATAAGTTTACATTTTTGTGATTTATATCGTTATCGGGACGATAGAATTCTTATATTGGGATATGATATTTTGGTCATATCGCACAGCCCTACTGAAGACTAGATTTGAGATATTTGATTTTTTTTTTTAAAGTAGGACAATGTGCTTTTCTAGTTCTGAGAACTCAAGGCCTTTATACAACATGCTTAAGTGCTTTCTGTCTAACAGTTAGGCACATTCAGACTCCAGTGGATACATTAGAGAGGAACTTAAGGTTAGTATCTTGTCCAGGGATATTTGGCATGCAGCGGGTGGACTTGGCGGTTTCTGAGGCAGTGTGAAAAGTTATATTTGAAGCAGCTGATTATGACGGTACCTTCTTCTTCTGAATCAGCCGATCAGGCTGAGGAGATGCAGACACTTGTTCAGTGTAATAGGTAGTTCCATATCAAAAGTCATGAAGAGCACCTGATATATGGAAAGAGGTGAGTCAAACCTATTGTTCTGCCTTCATATAATAATCTCAGTGAGACAGCTGGCCCCCACAGACAGCCAAAAAAAAAAACCTACCAGCAGACTCGAGTCGACATCGTCCTTTGTCTCTATGACTTTGACATCTTGACATGCATTAGTGCCTGCTGAAGCTCAAAATTCATCTGCGTTTGATTTATAAAGAAATAAGGTACATAATGGTACGATTCCCAGAACTGTGCATTATGCAACATGCATAATATATGTTTATTTTTAATGATCGACTTTGCTAAAATGCCATTCCATCTGTCTAACTTCCTGTCTCTCTCAGTACCAAATGTTACCTGTGGTATAGTAACGCAACTGTCCTGCATTTGCTTTGTTGTATGCACGTGACTGAGAAACTGAGACGTGAATGAAAGAGAGTGTGCATGCAAAAGAGAAAGTGAGGGTAGGAGACTTGTAGTAAGGTTAGAGTGAGTCTGCCTGGCTTTCTGAGTGGGTGCGCCTGTTAAGCTGCAAAATCATTTAGATTGAGAAAGGAATGCAGGAATGCTCGCTAGTGATTCTGATCTGAGCCAAATTTCTCTGTCAGAGAAGTTTCCAACCAGCCGCCTTGCAATTTCACAGTAATTGGAGAAGGAGTGAAAAGAGTGAAGGAGGAGAAGCTAAAAAAGAAAGACATAGAAGAAATGAGAGTTGAAATGAATGGAGTAGAACGATAGGAGTCAAAGGAAGATAGAAGCAGAGAGACAGGCAGGCTGAGGAGAGTATGATAATATTGAGTGTGGAGTGGGAGAAGACGCTGCTGCCAGATGAGAGTCTTGCATTTTTAAAAATGTAAGCTTTTCAGGAATAAGAAACTGAAGTTAAAAATCACACGTCATGCTCATTGTCTCCCATTCTCAGAGACGTGCACTGAAACTGATTTCCCTGGCCACTCTTTCCCATTTCCATTGATGGTAAGGTCACATAGTCGCAGATAGATCAGGAATCCCATTCATAAATGTGAGTAATTTAGAGACTTGACTCAAACTACTTTGAACACGGAACAGTGGAGATCAAATCGTGCTCAGACGTGGTACAGGTACTGCTCGGATGAGCTGTAAAAGCTGAACCTTTCTTTCCTCTTTTGTTTTAGCAATGTTGTGTTTAACTTGCATGTGTGAGCACATAGATGTGTATTTCAGCATAAATAGCTTTGTTAGTTACCCCAAAAAAATTGCATTTATACTGAAAACTGAAACCTGAACATGGATACAAGAGCCTGCATGTTGTTTTGGATTTCTGTAAAACAATGAGCCACTTACACCGTGCCTCTTCCCAGAGCAAAGCACATCCTTGTGGTTCTTTCACTCTACAAGATGATTTATAGCAGTGTTGACACAAACAATGCCTTTGGATTTAATGTGTTAGGACCCACAGTAGCAGCCGAGTGGCATTATGGCTACAGTGCAGAATGGCAAATAGGCATGTTGTCCTTGGACCAGATATTCAGGGTGTAAGTCCCCATGTTGTCAGCCATCCACCATGCTGAAGCCTCCAACAGCCAGACACTGAGTCACTCCAAGCTCCAGGGGGGCTGCTGTATAGCTGAGCTGCCTGATTTCCCAGCAGAGACAGAAGTTTACCTTCCAAAGCATCGCTTAGTTTCACTGGAAATATACCAGATGTGAATCTTAAATTTGCTTCCTTGTTAAGATGAGTCATAACACATGCTGATTGCAAATCCAGCCTTCAAGTTCACGGATGGTTTTAAGTGACAGAAATAGAACACAGGTGTCTGGAGGAAAAAGAAACACCTGAGGAAAAGACCATTAATTGGTCAAATATGCATAATATAATCGAACACAACTTCAACTCAAACTATTTCGATAGCCAAGTATAGCTGTGGTGCGGAAATTTCACTAGCTGTGTATCTTCCTCCCGCTGCATTCACAGTGTCATGCCTTAAGTCTTCCTTTCTGTGTCATTATCCTAACCCGTGTTGAAAATCCTTTGCTGGTTTTCTTATCAAAGTATGGTTATTCTTCTAGTTGATACTTGATTTGTATTGCACAGGACAAACGTTGCAGTAGCAAGGATGAAGGCGCATTGAAGGATTACTGGGTTGATTTACTTTGAATCTGTCACCAATCTGAAGGGATATCCCAGCCAGAGGTAAGATGGTCATCTACAAATTAACTCTTCACCTCTCTGATCAATGAGCAGACATGGCTGTCTTGATAATGTCAAATTTGATATATTGCTACTCGCCATTACACACTGCATATACTTAGTTGGCATGGGTTGTGAAAGGGCAACTTTATTTTACATCCTCGGGTTTAATCAGCCCATCTTATTAAGTTTTTTCATTCTCTCTCATTCTCTGCTTGTTTCCTGCTTTTCTCCCTCCCTCTTCTCTATTTGTTCTTTTGTCTCCCACACCTTTTCCCCTTCTGCTGCTGCTCAGTCTCAGCTCTTTCTTAACTTTCCTTCACTCCCTCTCCACATTACTCTTGCTTTTCTTCCCTTTTTACCAATAGCTGCCCTTACCACTCAGTGAACTAAAGAAATGATCATTTGTGCTGAAAAGGCTAGACAACTTTGCAGTATAGCACGGATCTGCTCTCACTGCTGTCCTGTGTTAGGTCCTCTTTCCTCTTTTTCCTCCTTCTCATGTTCCTCTTATTCCTCTTTCTTTCACATCCTTGTGTGCACCTCTTTCCTCCCCTCTCAGCCAAAATCAGCAGTTATCATCACAGTGTCAATAAATGAAGTATGCCCCCCCCAATAATTGTGATTGCAAATTAAAACCAAAAAGTGTGTGTGCGCATTTATAGCCACATATATGTGTGGATAATAGTGGTACTTTAAAATGTGGCTTTGTGTCAGTGCACACCCACAAAATGTCTCTGCTCCTAGTTTATCTCATTGTTTGAACAGCGCTGCTTTAATTAGGACAGGCCTGTCTATCTGTGTGTGTGTTTGTGTGCGTTTGAGAGAGAGAGCGAGCGAGAGAGCAAGACCGAGGCTGTGCATGTGCCTAAAAGTGAGCCACAGAGTCTTTATGTGTGTGTGCATGTTCCCATAGTGCCCCCATGTGGAGGATTGCAAAGAAATATATATTCTATAGTCTGGTTTCTTAGCACACATACACAGACACACACACTCGTACACTCCAATGACACGGTGTTATATTTGGAAACACAATTTCATGCTATCAGTACTGGCTAGCTATTCCATTTAGATAGCAGCCATCTATATATAAATTTGTGTGTGTGTGTGTGTGTGTGTGTGTGTGTGTGTGTGTGTGTGTGTGTGTGTGTGTGTGTGTGTGTGTGTGTGTGTGTTATATATTTGTGTGTTTAAGTGTGTTTGTGATCAGGTTGTGTGTCTATGCATATTGCATTTCTGTGAGTGCACAGCTCACCCGTGTGTCTTGCAGAGACGAGTCATTTTCCAAGTTTATTGAAATTTAAAAGTGGTTGCCATGGCAACATTTGGATTCTCTGTAATTATGTTGATTAAAAATGTGAAAATTAATTAAAAAGTCAGGAAAATGATCTCACAGCAGATGATCAGCAAAACATCAAAATGATTCAGATCTGTCTCTCTTTCCCTTCCTCCTGCTCTCTCTGATACACTCAAGCCTTCCCTTCCTGTCTCCCTCTGTCACACTTCAGAAGTCCTTTATTGCCACACAACACTGAATTATCTGCATTCATCGCTCACACAAGCTTGTCTCCTTTCCTTTCACACTTACTGTATATAAACACTTTATGGCATGATGAAGTTTGTCTTCATGTCCAAAGGGATAAAAAAAACAAGGCAAAACACAACAGCACGGAAAATAAGACAAACTCCCCCCCACCCCCTTCATCCAATCACTCAGCTCATTCACAAGTTTTTAACAAGCATGACAAGACTCGTCTCATGCTGCCAAAGCAGACGCATCAGCAACAAAAGTAACACTCAAAATGAGGAACCTAACAGTCTCAGTTTCTCTCTTCCAGCCTTCTCCATTACTCAGTTCTCTCACAACCCGTCTCTTGTTCTCCTCTGACAGAATGAATAAACAGGCTAGCAAAGTGTAATCGCTTTCTTTTATTAGCAACAGCAAACACAGAAACAATGACTTTACCCTGCGCCCCTCCCTCCCTCTTCTCCGTCTGCTCCTCTCATCAGCTTTAATGAACCACAAATCTCATCAGCCATCCTTTCATCAGCTCTGCCATCACAACTTCCTGCACTTGGGCTCAAGTCTTTAAACCTGACTACTTATAGCATGTCTGTTTCTGCTTCTGGCTGATGACCAGGAGGACTGAACATATTTGGCTGCAAGGCAGAATGCATATCTTCTGCTAACAGCTGGAGTTAATATTAGGTAAAATTTGGTAATGACGGTTTGAGAGGCAGCAGCGTTAGTATGACAGCTTCACTTCACAGCTCTGGTTTACTTAATGGTGATTCACTGCCAGTTAATCTTCAGCGTGTTCACCATGGTGATCTTAAGGAGGATGGTGTTATACATTTGCAGTCATCAGTTGACTGTGTTGTTGAGGTGGCAGTATAATGACTACTTTGTACAGCCTGACCTATTTCTTTCTCTCTGTCCCTTTTTTCTTCATGAAAGGTGCGTGTCTGTGTGTGTGTGTGTGGGGGTTTTTTTTCTCCCTTTAAACAACATAAAATGAACACTGATCTTGTGAGCTGTGATACTAAGCCTGTGTTGTTTTTGTGCATTTAAATATGTAAATGACTGTGAGACTGAGCCAAACCACTGATCATATTCAGAAAAATATAGACAAGAAGGGCGCACCTCTCTCCACTGGCTCATAATGAAACTTGCCTCAGCCCCATAATCAAAGGCAAATGGGAGTGGTGTGTATGTGATTATACCAAGAACATCTGGTGCTAGACACCATCAAAAATGCAGGTAATAGTCAGCAGGTTAGTGATGTGAGGGCATGTCAAAGCTAGTGGCCCTAGCAACTTTGTAACATAACACAGCATTTTTTTTAAACTATGTTTAGAGTAATCCTTGATGGAGCAGACCATCTCTCTGGTTTACTTGAAATATTCTGTGACACAGATAAGAATTTAAAGAGAAAGCTCTTAAACTCTACAGTGAGGGGATCCCATGGTTTTGGTATGCTGTGGGGGTATTTTGGTGGCATGACAACCAAGATGGATGGGTCACGTGGTTACAGGGGACAATACCCACATCCATAGGGCATGAAATTAATGTTTACTGGTCTCCTTTGGGATTTGTACTTACTAGACTTTAACCCAATTTAATACCTATGGAAAAGTTTTGACTAACATGTTAAACTCCCCCTAACTATGATAAATATGAAATAGTGTGCCAAGGTGCATCGAGGCTTCAAGTCAGTTAACTTTGGGCAATGTTCCTGTAATTTGCAAGCCATTTAATATTTAATTATACTGCATGCGGTGTCATTTGTACACTTCAAGAATGAATTTAAAACACATTTCACTCTTTCTTCAGAAAGTTTTATTCAATTTGTAGCTTTATTCGAGTTCATTTCAATTAATTTCTAATTTCCTCATGTTTAGATAGTGCCTAGCTTTTTATTATTCTAGTATAATTTTGCTGATTTTATACAATGATTTCACATTGAAACAATTTTTTTCTTTCCATCACAATTGCAAGATTTATTTCATGTGTCAGGGTTTTCTTGATGCTCTAATTTAATGCAAAGAGTATTAGCTCCATTTCAGTCCAGATAGAGAACACCAATAAAGGCTTCTCAGCTATGTGTGTTCTAATTGTGCACCAGTGATTGCGTTTCTTCTGCCTTGCTTTTCACTTCCTCCGACTTGGAGTAGGACTCTTCACCCCTCTTCCCAGTGCTGCCTTAGGAGCGGCAGGGCTAGGAGTTGAAGGGGCAGCGCTCGGAGCAGGCTGAGTCTTAGGCTGAGGGATCTCGATTGGTAATTTAGGTGGGATGATTGTTTTAGGGGTCAGAGTTGGTTTTGCCTCAGGGATTTTCTCCCCATGGCGATACACACTGACCTGGAGATAAAAATAGCGAGACAAGGACATAATGTTAATACCCATACGTGCATTTACTACAGCGGTGAACACAAAAGGATTGTTTAAAGGGCTGCAGCACATTGTATCATCAATAGAAATTATTTAGGTATTTTTAATTTTAGAGAAATTTGGATTTTGTATTATTTTATATTAATTCTGTCAAAATCAGGGTGAGCAAAAGTAACAAGGTCAAATATCAGGCCCGTGTAAGGTTTTTGTGCTGCTGCGATCAAAATATATCCCCATGTTGGGCACCAATGGAAAGAAAATATTTCTGCTGCAGATGACGGCTCAGAGTAAATTCAGTCATTTGTGTTACACAGTGGCAACACTCACCACTATATCCACAGACTCTCCTCCATATTTATTCTGGACAATCATGGTATATCTGCCAGAATCCTCCATGGAAACGCCTTTGATCGTCAGACTGGCAAACTTGCCCTGGTCCAGGGAGACCACATACTGGGAAATGAATTCAGAGGTTAAAAAAAGTGAGAAAGCCAGTGGAGGGAGTTTAGCATGATTTATTCTTTAAAATGCCTTACTCAAAGTGGCAGCATGAGCAAAAGCTGAGCACTGGTGCATGGGCTGAATGGACAAAGGGACTAATGATGTATTCCTGTCTTATCTGTTCTGCTGCACTCAACCACGCTCAACCAAAGTATGGTGAAATTGAATTGAAAAGCAATACAGATGTGCCCCATCCATATTTTTTTAGACCACCCAAAAAAAACCTACTGTATATTGTCTCTGATACTCTAGTCTACACAGAGTACTTTATTCTGAATTGTACCATGTACTACGAGTGGTGCAGACAAGAGCCCAACATTTTAAATTGCCTCTTGTACCTGCTCACTCACTTGTAAGGTCTGGACATTTATACATTTTATGGAGTGGTACTTTCAGCAGGTTAATTACATTATTAAGAGAAACACTTGCCTTTTAATTACAAGAAATAAAACGGTCTAGTAGATTAAAATCCTAAAAATGGTAGCCATTAGCATGCTATGTGTTCTTGGTTAAATGCATTAATTTACTAGACCAATGTAGGTTAAGCTGTGTATTATTCAGGGAAAAAATATTCTAATTACAGTCATTTCTGTGATACAGATATTATAAAATCTGACAAAATGTCTAAAAAATAGTAACTTCTGCTTATTACACTACTCGAATTGACATGCTGTGTACTTCCAGAGTCAAACATGAGGATTAGATATAAAATTCTCTGGATCTTCTTATGTTCATGTTTGTTTTTCATTTATCTTCATGCATCCTGAGAAGCCTCTGTTGTAACTAAGTGCATGAGAGACACTCTAGAGGTTTGGAAAACTCATCAACAAGGGCCTCGCTTCTTGTTTTAGACAGATTATTAGCAGGTGAGGGAATGAATAAAGGAGAAAACTTGAACACAAATTCCTCCTGGACCGGGGTTTCTCAAACTTAAATCTTCAAAGCTGGTAGAAGCTGCAGGATTCTGATGCTATTGAAAGAGCTTTCGTTGACTAACGACAGACTGTAGACTTACTGTACTCTGGTTGGCAAGTAGGTTAATGAGTTATGAGGGGTAGAGTTGTTCCGTTACTGATCTAGGATTGTGCTGATAATACTGACTTTGGGGTCAGTATAGAAGCGTAGTGTAGTTTCCTGAATCTTGGTGCTCTCAGTGGTAAATACACTCACCTGCCACTTGATTAGGTATACGTTGCTAGTTTTGGATTGGATCCTGTTGTCTTCAGCCATAACATCTTTAGCAAGATGCTTAAAACATTCATCAGGGATTTTGTTTCATATCGACATGATGGCATCATGCTGCTAATCTCAT
Organism: Copadichromis virginalis; assembly: GCF_057382275.1. Taxonomy (NCBI): domain Eukaryota; kingdom Metazoa; phylum Chordata; class Actinopteri; order Cichliformes; family Cichlidae; genus Copadichromis; species Copadichromis virginalis. Next base: position 16,944,242 of record NC_140618.1, read on the forward strand.
GCTCCACCACATCCCAAACGTACTCCATTGTTGATCTTCTATTTTTGATCAGAATACTTAGACTAGCTCGTCTGTCACAAATAACCCTGCTCATGTACATTCAAAGTCTCACCTTTCTTCCCCCTTTTGATCCCCCTACATGCCTAAATGTACGGCGTTGCTGCCATTGGCTGATTAAATATTTACTTTAATAATTTCTTGAATCGGTGTACCTACTAAAGTGGCTGATGAATGTATAAAAAGGGCTTTGACACAATAGGGACAACATCACATTCATGAAGTTCCTAACAAGGAACTAAAGCATATCAATGGTTTTGGGGTATTGTGCATTTTATTACTACTAATCATTTGTACTAATTTAAATATACATGAAGCATGCTTTTTAGAAAGTACTTCATTACCACTTTCAGTATTACCAGAAATAGTTTTTTAATTACTGCTATTATTTTATATGAATACTGGTTTTAATATCATGGTAAGTATTATAGACATTGACTTTTGAACAGACATTATCTGATCAAATGAATCTGGAGTCATGATATCATGAAGCATATTTTAGTAGACACATACTGAGTGTGAAATTTCCACAAGACAAGTTAATAGAAACATTATGTTGTAATTGTGTATGGTTAATGAGACAATTAATCATGAGACAGGAGGGGAGGAGTTGAGTTTCTGAAGAGGTTAAACAGAGTCAGAGAATAAGGCAGTATTTATCGGGAAGGAATCAAATAAAAGTACAAAGCCCCGTCTGAATATGAACTGGTTGTATATGTGACTTGCAAACACAATTTAATTAGCTGAAAACAAGTTGTGAAATTTATTTTGACATAACTCCAATAACACATTTACACATTTACCTGATCATCAGGCTCGACTTCCGATCCGTTCTTCAGCCATGACACCTGAGGTTTGGGGTCTCCACACACTGTACATGTTAAACTCAAAGTCTACAGAAAGCATAAAAAATACCTATTAGCAAAATGAGACCAAAAGCATGCAGTTTCACACACTTGCACGCCTACCTTCTTTTCCATAATGGTGACCACATCAGGCAGTCCTCCCACCACCTTACCACGGTCTAAAACAAACAGTTGTTAACATTCTAGGTTATTCCTATTGTTTATTATATTAAGCTATTATATAAAGGAGAACAGGAGGATAAACTTACTCTTCTCAGCGTATGCCTCGGCCCTGAAAAATCAAAGCAGTTTTGTATTATTATTGTCACTAGCAAATCTTTATTTAGTTCAAGTTTTACTTTAGCCAAGTCGTTTCTGGTTAGCTTTCATTACCTGGCTCTGACCACTCATCATTTTTTCTTTGTTTTTTTTCTTTTTCCTTTCGGTTAACTAACAGTGGTCAGATGGTGTGCTACAAGGTGCTTTAGATTTACAGCCAAACCTCCTTTTAATATTGTTTACTTCAGGAGTTTCATGTATATTTCCTGGGGAAAAATGATATTGTTATGTGAGGGCTGTTGGAGCAGCATGGCAGGACCAGAGGTCAGCCACAGGACCAGATGGTTGGGGAAACTCTGCTCTCCTCTTGGCAAGTTGATGCTCAATCAAAAGGGTAACAGCGTGTCACTTGTTTCAATGTGTTTGTAAAGTCTTGTGCTTAAATGTCTCTCTTTGAATGTTAATTGGAAAAGGGATTTGGATGGTTTCCACACTGCATGCAGTGTTTAGTGTTTGCAGTCTCAATCCCTTTCCTAAAAGGATTTGCAAAATGTGTGTGTGGGTGTGGGGTTTGCTTTGGCCCAATTAGCCGACAGACCCCAAAGGATCTCTGCTACCTGACTGCTTCTATTTTTAACCAAGATTTTTATCTCAAATTATAATGCGCTGGACTCTTTCCAGACAGCCAGCCTTGGAGTTTTTGAATTTGCTCAACTTAAAGATGCAGGGTAATTTTTCCTAATGCTGTATTGATCATTTATGCAACTCGAGTTGCAGTGATTTAACAAGACTTTTCAAAACTGTAGCTGTAGGTGAAGAAAAACCATACTTGCATGCAGAAGTTTTACACCTCTTGGAGCTCTTTAGATTCTGCTCATGCAATAGTGCCAGGGAAGCATCTGATTCGATTTGCAGCATGCTACATTCATGCAGCAGTGATTTAAAGCATACACACAGTTTCTTCAGTCACAGAAAAAGGAGAATAAGTCATCAAATAATATAGTGACCTAATCTGAAAATCATAACTTTATTCTGGGATTAAATCCTGAGTCAGACTTGCACAGGTCCTTACAGGGCAAAGCACAGACTAATTAAACAACTAAAATATTCAAAACAAGCAGTTAGTTTTAGTGTAGCAGTTTGGAGTTAGGAGTGCACTGATATTTTAAAGTGACAAGTCTAATCAATGCATGGATCTACACTGATTAACACTGAGCATATAGTGGTTACAAAGGCTCATACAATCCTTCTGCAGTGTCTCAAATGATCTGAAGGCTTTGCACTGTTTGAAATGTGGAGAAACAAATGTTAATGAAATTTCCAATAGATGTTTTACTATTCAAATACAATCAGAACGAGAGAGTCGAATATACGTGTATTTATAGAAAACCTCATTCTTTACATTATTTGAAGCAGGAAAACAAGACTATTGTTTTCTGTATGTGAACACAGTGTAGCCTGGGAAATCATTACTTTGAACTATTAGATGTCAAACTCACAGTTATGAAGCAAATGTGAAGGAAGCAGTGATTCATCATTAGGCGAGCCAGTCTGACACATAAAGGCACAAGATTAAAAAAAAAGAAAACAGCTTTGAGAATATAGTCTTACTTTAGTTTCTGGAACTCTGCAAAGGCTTTCTCATATACTGTTAAACACAAAAAACAGAAAACAGTCACTGTCACAGCACATGCCAGTTTACTTTCCTTTAAATTTAGACACACCTAGAACCAAAATAGTCTTTATAATATCAAAACAGAATCTTTCCCTTTTCCTGCTAATGAACATGGTAACATTTTTTTAAAGAAATTAATAGTTTTAAAATGGTGGTAATACAGGAATGCACCTTTCAGTTATAACACTCATGAATGTGTCATAAATCAAAAAAGTTAATTTGAGAAGTTTTAATGGAGATTTTTTCCATACAGTGCTGTGCAAAAGTTTTGAGCCGCAGTAATTATTAAAGGTACAATTTAAAAATGGTTCTTTGCTAATTTTTCTGTTATGTGTAGACACAAAACTGCTTCAACCGTTGAGTTGGTGGCCATTTTTATGCTTGAATGATACATAGGTCAGTGTTGGGTGGTTTAAACCAAAAAAACCATTCCTCTATAATTAGCCAGAAAATGAGTGAAAAGCAGCTAATGTCCAAAGAAAAACTTTTCAAAGCTTTCTGTCTTTCAAACGATTAGGGAAATAAAGAGTAGCTCAAGACTTTTGCATTGTTGTGTATGTAATCCGATCCACACTCAAATGTATGTAACTCACAAGCAGCAGTATGAAACTGGAGACTTTCATACTCAAAGACTAGCTGAAGTATAACCAGAGAGACTACACGCTGAAAGACAGCCATAAAAACAAGTGACTGTGTTATTTTCTACCCTCTTTTTACAGAGTTATCGATAAAAACAGGAATTGACTCTGGAGGGAAGGAAATAAGAGAGGAAAAGTACTGAAAGTACTGACCATCACCGCTGAGGTCCAGTGTGCGTTTATGTGAGTTTTCAGGGTCAGTGATCACGATGGAGTACTTGCCCTTGTCCTTCTCCACTGGTTCAACTACCTGTGAATCAATCAGCAAAAAAATGATCAGCCACATGACGGCAGAGGCATCAACTCAGTGTCTTGGTATTTATTTCTGCTTTGTGTGTTTTGAGCTATGATTTAAAATGAGATTAATTTAACAGGTAGGCTAATTACAATTATAAAGCTTTCTGACAAAACGATCGGAAGACACGCTACTTAATCAACTTTAATGAATTTTAAACCATTTTTATTCATTAGCTTTCCCTTGTGATTATCCCTTTAATTTATCTCAAAGTTTCCTCGTCTCTGCAAAGACACTTTGAGGACTCCTACAAGCAACACAGACGAGCAGCAGCACCAATGTCTGAGGTGCTTTACTGTCATAAAGCTACTGATGTGTGAGATTCCTCCGAAGTATATACTGTTCAGCTTTGTATAAAAGATGATAATACCTCCATTGTTGCCATAGCCGGGGTTCCACCAATCACAATCTTGTCACTGTGGGAGAGTTTAGTCTCACTGAGGAGAAGAAAAGAGAGGTTAGTGTGTGTGTTTGTGTGGTGGGGGTTTCTTTTTGAGCGAGTGAGGTAAATGAAAATCATATTTACATGCCTCGCTAATGTCATGCCGACCTCTTGCTCTTACACAAACCCACAGAAAAGACAGTGAGATGTTTTAAAATAAAAGCTTCATAATTTTTATTCAGTTTTACTTCATTGTTCTTTCCACTTTTTCTTTCATGAACCCATTTTTTTAACATTTTATAATCTCTGGAGTGAACTGGAGTGCTTTTAAGTGCAGAAAAGCCTTCCTTCTCTATAGAAAATAATAGCTGTGTGATTTCTGTCACAAAACGGGGCAATTTTACTGCAATAACAGGGATAATGAAACCACTTGCCAATAGCCCATCAGAAGTTTTATTATGCGGCTTATTGTTTTTCCCACTCGCGGCAGTTTAACTTGAGGGAAAACCAGAATAATGCGTTTGTGGTCAGCATGTTTATAGGTGGACTTAAAAGAATACTCTAGTAAAACAACTACCAGGACTACAAATACTGGAGTTATGCGTATTTTCTTCCTCCGTTCCTTACCTTCATCTTCGTACTCCAACTATTTGGTATTATGTTTGTATTTGTGAGGCGGTGTTAATTCTGTGTTTAATCTAATTCCTTACCCATGATACCAGGTGATGTTCATCTCTGAGGTGTAATACTTCATGTGACACTGCAGCTGAATGCCTGTTGCTGTGCAGTTTATCACAAGCTCTGCTGCACTGGCTCCTGGAGGAGGTAATAGAGGCGATGGAGGTTGTGAGGACCACGTTTGAAATCAAAGTAAAATACATGTTTCCCTGCAGCTGCTGGACTCTGTGACCTCACTATGCTGTGAAAGCTACTGCATGCAGAGATGAATTAATTGAATAAAAACAAACTTCCATTTTCAGCCATTTGTAGGATCTATTTTGAAATTCCCTTTTGTCCAGTTTGGAGAGGAAAATTCTGCTAATGAAGCAAAGAGCAGATTGTTTATATCCTGGCACTCAGTAAAGCACTTCAACCATGACAGGTTTTATTAACTTTTTTTTTTTTTAAGCCGTTATACCTAAAAGGGCATTTTATACTCCACAATGTCTGTGTCGGATTTTCCTCACTGCACATTACAAGTGGGCAAGTGTGTCATCCACCTGGTCACATCACCATGGTTTCCCATTATCACAGTAATGAACCCTCTTGAACAGTTGCTGCAGAGCTGTCAAGTGACTGTCTCTTAAAATAGGAGTAAGATGCTCCTCCACACTGTCACTGTGACAGCGCAGTGGAATTTTAAAGTGATTTCACCACATGATGGCATGATGGCCAAATGCTTCCAGCATGACAACTTCTGCCACACGCTGATAAGTGTGTGTGTGTATGTAGCAGAGGGTTTTTAAAACAAGACCCATATCAGCCTGATGACGGATCTACCAAATCTCTCATCACTGGGGTTTGATGGTGCCATGTTAAAGTTAGATAATTTGAACTGGATGCCTACAGTGGGTAGAGGGTGGTGCTGGTGGTGTGTCGTACCGTTTTTAACATGGATGTCTCTTTATGAGATTATTGGTGTGTGTGTCTGTGTGCAGAATGCAGCGACTTACCAGCCAGTTGGCTGAGCTTGTTTATGGCATCGTCAAAGACTAGAAGAAAGGCAGAGGAACACGGGGTCAGAGACGGAGCCAAGAGGATGGAAAGGCATGATGCTGCTCTCTGGTGGCTGCATTCAGAGCTCAGTAAGGAAGGTTTAATGAAAACATGGGAATCTGTTACTCTATGGTTTCCCAACCCAACATAGTGAAACTGTGTAAATACCTGCATTTGTTTTGTGAGGTACACTTTCACCAGATTGTTTCTTGGCATACTTGTTCATGTGAAGCTCAGTCTCAGTTAATTCATATATAAACATCTTCACATATCAAACATATTAAACTTAGGCACATCAACATCTGTGAGAAATTTGAGAAAGTGGGGTTTTGTTTTTTGTTCTTTTTTGTTTTTTAAATGAAGTGTTATTCTGGGAAGCTATTATACCTATTGAATCAGTTGTTTTACTCACAGTTTTAAGTGTTCTGGGTCTGTTACCAGATAATATCAGTGAAATGAAGAGGTTATGGGTCCCACTGGCTATGACATCAGGATGTAAAACAATATTAACGCACTGGAAATCAAGCAATCTGAGCTATTTTGGATAGCAGATCAAACTGCATGCAAAATAGTTACATTCAAACAAGTGACACGTAGAATAAAAAAGGGAGACGAGATATTTTTGGAGGGGAGCTGCCTTTTGGAATTGACAAAAAATGTTTTTGACTAATTTTAACAGTTTTGGCACCAATCATAATTTATGAATCATTCAAGATGTAATTTGTAGACCGAGGCTTTTTTATTATTTCCTTTTTTCTTGTGTTGTGGTTTTGTTTAGAAAAAATAGGAACAATTGTTTTTCAGTATGGTAATATATCTACTTTGTATCCTGCTGCTTTTGAGGAAAAATCAGTAAAAAAAATAAACAGTTTATAACATTATACATTTTTTCCCCATGTCAAGCATTTTATTTATTCTTTTTGTAAGAATAATACACTGTAGTTAAACAATTATACTTGCTCAGTAAGACATCAAGCTAACTATCCAGACAGTGAACTTGTCATTTTTATTAAGCGGTAAGATGAACTGCAAAAATAGAGAACATGTTTACCTTTTCCAGAAATGTTTATTTGGCTCATATCTTTTCCTCTGTCATCACTGATGGTGGCTTTGTAAATTCCTGCTGTCTTCAGTGAAAACTGGAGAAGAAACAGTGCAACATAGGGAATGCAGATTTGTCAATTTTGAACACACCATGAGGACAGCGTTGGGAAAAAACAAAAACATAGTCTTTAGTGCCACAGTGTGCTCTTACCTCTTTAATTGGCAGTTTACAGACTCCTGATCCCAGGTCAGGTTTTACATCCGGGATGATCTCCGTGTCTTCTCTAAACCAGTGAAACACTGATTCCTTCTTCAAGTTAGCAACCTGTTAAAATCAATAAAAATTGCATATTATTATTTTCGAAAAACAGGAAGTGAAGTTTTATTGTCACACACACACTTTATATTTTATACAATTCATCGAACAATGCAAATCCAGATGACCAGTGATGTGCTGTATATAAAGTCTTGTTTATGTGGTAGTTTAGGAAGAGCAAGAGATGTCGACGAGGCTTTTGAAAGACAAAGGAAGCAAATGCCTGCAGCAAACGGATTAAAGTGAAAAACAAATCTCTTAAATGTTAATGCATTGGTGCTTTTGTTTTCTGAATATAAAAATAATACTAATCGGAGAAAATGGTAAAACACAGTTTAATGCTTGGCTGTTTAGTTAATGAACTATATGGTAAGAGTGCATTAGCATTTGAAGAAGGGGTTATTTAAAATGCCTGTTTGCTGCAGGACAAGTACACTTATTCTTGCCTACAAAAGTCAACAAGTCAACCAGAGGTTCCCAAATGTTAGCACATAACTGTACCTCATCAACTTTTTGCAGTAATTCTCACCCACTTGATGGATTAAAATGTAAATCCTGTCTTTCAACCAAAAAAAACTTGAGGCTGTTTATATTTTTCTGCAACATATTATACCCTAAATGATCCCATATTAGAAGTAGAGCATTTTTCTGAAAACTGGTTGATGTTTAAGCTTGCTCTGTTTTGATACTCAACAGTCAAATAATGAATGCATATATTTACTATATCTCTGCATAAATCAAAGATATGCTGATGTCAACTTAACTGTCCCCGAGCATATAAACGGCCACTTTAATTTTAAAATGTTCTTGATAATATACTTCATTCTAACAAGGGCAGGAAAAACCGTGACAATTCGAGTTATTATCTGTCTGGACCTTATCATTACGCAGCACTGTGGCATCCACACTTAGTCTCCATAGAATATCTGCTCAGTAAGTGAGCCTCCCATTTGTCAGACTGTAAATATTCAATAAATATCGAGTACCACTGTGTTTACCTTGCAAACCAAAGTGACAGAGCAGTCATCCCCAATCTGAAGTGATAGAAACTCACTAAAGTGGGGGCCTGTAGTGAAAGGAAACATGAGAGGAAGCCTTGAAAATGGACATAAGCTTTTACAAAACACTTGAGGAACCTTGTTATAAGCTGTATTAACTGATGTGTGGTTTTAAGGTTGCAGCTCGAGAGTTTATGTAAAGATAGTGTACTTCTCTCCTGTATGCTCACTCATTAGTTATCTCCTGGGTAACATAGTGTTGTGCTGGTCTCAGGCTAAATTAAGAACAAAGCTCTTACAAGCTTAAAATTGGATGATGTTTTGTATTTCTTACCCTCTTTGACTCTGATGTACTCTCTCCTCTGGAAATCAGCCTCAGCCAGTGCTGCCTTGAAAGCTATGTGCACATACAGATACACATAAACGGAGAATAATTAAAAGATCAAAGTGTTGCTATAGATTCTTTTTTTAGTGGTCCCCCATATGAGAGCAGAATCATAATTTATGAAATCAAGCATCTTTAGTTGAGTCTTAGGGAGTCCTATAGACATGAAGTTCAAACCCTTCTCTACACTAACGGGCTTAAGACATTTCCATAATGGGATCTCTAATGCAGCAGATGCTAAGTCTACTGTCATACAAAAAAGCCCATTCTATACACTCTCTGCTACATGTCTGTGTTTCTCCTGGCTTAGGCTTGACAGCATACCCCCTAATTAGTACGCTGAAAAATAAGAGGTTGTGATAAGTTCTTTCTGCACACATCCACTTAAAAAAAAGAAAGAAAATACAGTCCAGAGGGTATTGTTCTTTTTTTGTTGAATGTAGTCGGATACTGCAGGTTTTGTGGGGTCCAACTGGGTTGGAACCACATTTGAAAGGCTGATCGTAGGACAGCAGTAAACCTTGGTCCCTCTTACCATTTCCAATCAGAACCAGTGAGCTCTGTGCCTTTCCTCCTCCATCTGTGATCTGGCAGGTATATGTCCCCTCATTCTCCTCAGTGAAATGATCCATGATGAACTCAATGATCCCTGTAGCGACATCATGAGCCATCTTGTTGGGCTGCAGAAAAATAGAGTTGTAATTTTAAAAAGCCTACTTGACGACAGACTTTGTGACTATCATAACTTTTGTGTAGTTAAAAACAGCTGACTGAACTATTGTCTTGATAGAAAAGTAGGTTGTTCACCTTGAAGCTAGAATATAAATCATTCATCTCTTCTGTTTTTATTTGCAAGGCTCACTTAAATGGTTTAGCCCATACTCTGGGACCTTTCAGTTTGAGCCTCGCAAAAATTACAGCTGAAAGAAGACTACCTGGCTAACTGATATATCATTTTCCGGACTTCATTTTCCATTTGCATGACTTTCTACACCCATGAATTTCAAGTACTGCATAGGGAGAGTGGCATAGGTAGGAACTGACTACAATCTGCGGGTAAACTAAGATGTATCTTACATCAGCTCCAGACAGTTCCTTGTTGTTTGCAAAGAATTTGTAGGTGACATTGGAAGAAATCTCCTCAGCCTGCAGCCAGAACCTCATTCGGCCTCTCTCCAGAATCTTATAGGCCAACTCAGACTTCAGCGGGATGACTAGAGGACAAGAGGGAGGAAGGGTAAGGGGTTTCAAAACATTATTGTCCTTGTTTAATGAGGAGACGAAGGAGGAGAGGACAGGAGAAGGAGAAGAGCTTAGGCAATGTGATGCAAAAGCAGGTAAGACTTTTTTCTTTTTTTTCTTTTTTTTTGGATCAAATAAAAAGAGAAATCTGCCCCTAAAAAAATAAAGAAATCAGAAATCTTCAAAGGCAGAAGAAGAAAGAAAAATAAAAGCATAAAAGAGGGAGAACGAGAAATGAAGTGAGCAGGTAAGACAGATTAAGACTCAGAGGAGAAAGTTTTAAAGAAGAGATTAAAAAGGACAAAGAGAGAGAAACTCAGAGAGATTGAAAGAGTCAGTCAAAGGTACCTACCTGGGTGTCTGATATCATAACTGAGCGCCAGCATCTTTACCAACTCTATAAGGCACAGACACATTATTTTATAGACACAGACATGCAGTTATCATACATGTGACATTTTATACATTGGTCTAATTTTACCATTAGCTTCGATGAGGTACCAGATAAGTCAGGGAGAGGAAAATCAAGGAACAAAAACATTAAAACTGAAGCTCAAAGCTGAAAGAACAAAATTACATTGTGACTCATAACTGGCCCTGAATGCTTACCCTGAAACACAGCCTGTATTATGAGTTGTTGTATTATTGGAGCCTCACCAAGTACCTGTGATATAACTGAAATGAATGAATCCTTGCGTGCTAGAAGTTCAGAAATTATTGCGAGTTACAGTGGAATAACTGTAGGCCGAATGGGAAGCAATCAGTGGAAGCCACGTATTATAGCCTCGTAGCAAACTGGTGCAATAGAAGGAAAAGCGTTGTGAAGCTTTCCTACAGAAATCCTTTTGCCACGAAGATCTGGTGGTAAAACATGTTCAGTGCCCCAAGCTTGGAGAAATAATGCGCTCTGCTAGTATCATCAGCTGTGTAATGAAATTGTTTGTTGCCTACATGCCAGGCTGATTGTTTTTAAGTATGCTCTCACTGCTTTCATCTTTTATTGCATTCTACACACTGCCTTAGTTCTCCGATACAGTTTTCTTTTGATTTTAGCTCAAGTCTGCGCTTTTGATGTAGTTATTAGGGTGTTGCTCTACAGCTGTTCACATTTTCACGATCAAGGCATGAGTGGTATTTGCATGCAATAGTTTAACAGAGGTAGGAAACGGATATGGAATGCAAACTAATGCGATGAGATGATTAAGATAATAAAGGCAACATCGCAAATTACCATAAGTCAACAAGGGCAAATGAGCCATGAGTATAGAATACAAATAAACATAAACATGAGAGATTTCATTAAGTCTAAGTTGCAGATTCTTTTATAGATTTTCAAATTTTTCATGACAGTTGACTGGGTGCCTAAGCATCAGAGCCATCCTTACTTAGCAATGAATTGAACCTACCTTCATTAGAGATTGTGTAGCTGGATGACACTCCCTCTGTGTTTGTGACAGAAACAGAATACGTCCCAAAGTCCTCCTTATCTGGGTTCTTGAAGATCAGCTTAGAGCTGCAGTGGAGGGCGGAAGAGAAACACAGACACACACAGTCAGAGAGATTGTTCAAGCTGAAATTGAATGCAAATGTTTGATGCCATATGCATGTTATATATGTGTGTGGCTGTGGTCTTACTGGATGCCCTCGGATTTAATCACTACCCCTTTAGAGAAATCTGTGATTTCTTTATAATCTTTCTTCCAGATGAACTTGGAGCCTTCGTTTATCTGGCAGGACTCGAATGACAGAACAATGTCACCTGACTTCTCATCCACCACACAGGACACCTCCTGGGAACCTTCAATACACAGATAAACATAGTTTTTAGACTCATTTTTGTCTCCAGTTAATGCCCAGAAAGCCTAAACAGCTATTAATGTGAGCTTTGATATTTGATGGATTGATATCACATGTGTCCACTCGCTCTTAAACTCTTGCCTTCACCACTGTCAACAATAGTGCAACACTCACTCAAAGCAAAACCATAGCACTTTGTATGCTTTACAAAGAGGAACTTGGAGACACATATTTATGAATTCTAATACCCTTATATTCTAATAGTAAGGTATTCAGTTTCTGTCTGCTGTTAAATGTTACCTGCCACGGCCTTGGCAGTCACAGGGTCAGAGGCCATTGAGGCCATACCCACTCCAGCAGCATTGACTGCACGCACTCTGAACACATAGGTAGTGCCCACCTCCAGACCTGTTACCTAGGACACAAACAGACAATCTGTTGCTAGGGGGAGTGGAGGTGTGAACGTCTGTAAATGGGTGTGGTAACTTTCAACCTGTGCAAAATTGACAGGTAAATAAATTATGACATAATAACAGCATATTCTATTCTGAATCTAACAATACTATTTATTTTGTTGATCACTTGGTGCTGTGAATTAATGTAAAATATATCATCCTTTAGCCCAGCAGCAGCTGGATCTATTATTATAATTCCCCCTGTTCTTTTAGGCAACTTACCCTAAATATTAATAATGCATGAGTAATCCGTATTGTTTCAAAGCATATTTTTATTAGATCACTAAATGGTCTTGGTATTATTATAATTATTCTTGTCTTATTTTACTTTACTGACTTTCCATTATCACACATAAGTGATTCACCTTTAACAGATTTTCTTTTTGTACCATTTCACCAAGTAGTTACTTGGTTCATCCACTAGATGTCAGTGTCACACAGTTTTTGTACCTACACTGCTGCAGTTTTGGTAGTGGTAAATAAAGTGCTGGAAAAAGTGGATGAAAATTGATGTTTTGGGGGGGGGAAAAGTTCAGTAAAGATGAAGAAACACACTGTTACATAATAAACGTCATGCACTGCATTTTACACTTGTTTCAGCAGTGCCAACATTTAGTCTAACCTATATGTTATATTGTAAATTAAAAGCGTTATTCCAATTTCTTTTGTCTTGCGTGCTTGAGTAAAATCTCTGATGAGCAGTGGAGGATAACCTCTATGATTCATAGATTGGAACAGTGATACCCTCACCTTTAGGAAGCGGTGACTGGCAGCTTTTTCATTGGCTGTGATCCAGTTAGCAGTACCCTTCTTGGCATACTCAACATGGTAGCCTGTGATTGGTTCAGAACCAGTGTAGACAGGCTTTTGCCACTCAACCACCAATGAATTATCTCTCACTTCACAAAAGGTCAGGTCATAGGCTGGGCCTATATGAGCCAGATGATGAGAGGAGAAGAACAACAATTCCATATTTATCTTTCTAGAAGTGTAAAAGCTTCACTTTTGACTCAGAGTTTAAAGTCAGTCACTAAAAAGTGAAATTTACTAACCAGGTTCTGGCATTGTCCAGGCATCACATGTAAGGTCTTCTGAATGTTTGGACGCTGGTCCAAGACCAGCCAGGTTGGCTCCATAAACCTGGAACTGATAGACTGCTCCCTCTGTCAAGTTCTCCACCTTTTAATAAAATGTTACATGGTTAACTAAAATCCTAGTTATCATTATCAATTTAAACAAAATGGACATGCCACTTTCAGAGTTGAACAGGCCAGTTTTGCACAAAATAATCAGACCATCCCAAATAAAATAATATGTATCTTAACTTTTGTATGATATATAATAAGAAGAGTATGCAAGTATGTATGCAAAATTGTGGCCCTCTTCTGTTTGTTTTGATGTTTGAATGTTATAAAAAGAGTCCAAATACCTTATAAACTCTCTCTGTGATTGGTGGGATATGAACCTCCCTCCACATGGTTGTTCCTCTACGTCTTTTGTCCACATAATACTCTTTGATCTTTGCTCCTCCAGAGCGAAGAGGCTTCTTCCAGTTCAGGATCATTGAATGGCCGTCGCAGTACAGCAGTGCAATGTTATAAGGAGCAGATGGGGTGGCTGTAAGAACAGTATTGAGTTTTAATTCTTTAAAATGAAAAGGTTTGGGGCAGTTATCATGATTAACATCTGCAGTAGTGAGCAAATATTTGGCATTACTGACTAAGGGCAGCCTTGACAGTCAAAGGTGCTGACTCCTGGGATTCATCACTGAGACCCAGCTCATTGATAGCCTGGACGCGGAACATGTAGGTTTCTCCTGTGGTCAAACCACTAACCACAAACCTGAAGAGACACAAACGTGACACAAAGCCCATTGTGTAATAAGCAGCCAGAGAAAAAAATCCATTTTTGAGCCCAACAGTGTGTTTGTGTGTCGCTAGAAACATACTTGGTGTTCTTGTGAGGTTTGTGATTGGCTGAGGTCCAGTTCTTGGATCCTTGCACACACTGGTCAATGTAATAACCAATCAAATTATTAGGTTCCTTTGGAGGAGCCCATTGGATGAGGACAGAGGTGTCTGTTTCCCTTGTCGCAATCACCTGACCAGGAGCGGATGGTACGCCTGCAATTGATTAAAAAATAAATAAAAAATAGCTACATAATACTGTAATTACAATTAAGGATACTTTATATTAGGTTCTTCTGGTTTTCAAGTGGCTGCTACTCAGTATCTATACCACAACCCTCTTACACCTGACCATAATTTTTATGTCAGCTTCATGTTTGAAACATTTGAAACAAATCTCTCAGCTGACATATTGAAAACTTTTTGTAGTAAGCAGTTCAGAAGATCACCCACACCACATTTTGTTGTGAAGTAACACAGAAATACAATTAAAGGTGTTGCAACTGGTAATTGGTAATAATAAACACTACTGCTGTGTAACAGGAAAGGAAAAATGGAGGCAAACCTTTGAGTTCCTGAGTCTGAATAGGTCCAGTTGGCTCTGATGGCGCACTGGTCCCATAAATGTTGGCAGACAAAACTCTGAACTTATATTGTTTTCCCTCTGCCAGGTCAAAGACAGCATAACGAGGAGATCGAATAGGGACCTGGGTGTTAACGCGCTGCCATGCGCCACTGTCTGCCATGCACTGTGGAGAGACGGAGACATGGAAGCAAGTTTGTTTACATTTTAAAAATGTATTTTATTTTTTCCAAGGCTTGTCTCTATATGTGTTATACAGAAGACCTGTAAAAATAGTTTAGGCACACAAGTTAATGCAGCTGCATAATATAAAGGAGAAAAAAACTGCTGTTACTGCTTCGTCAAACTATAAACAACTGTTGAGGGGGAAGTCAGTGAATTAGAATATGACATTGTTTGTTACCTTTTCTATGTAGTACCACATGGGAGCGCTGCTGGTGTACGCTGGGGCTTTCCAGCTCAAAACAACATAGGTCCTGTCTGTTTCTGAGGCATTAATTCCTGATGGAACACCTGGAGGCTTTCCTTCAGCTACAAAGAAACAAGACTGAAAACGTTAAAAATATAATACATATTATATGTGGCGTAACAAATACACGAACCAGTCGCTTCCTTGCGTACATCTGTTCAATTGCTTAACACAAATATCTAATCAGCCAATCACCAGTCAGCAACTCATTGCATTTCAACTTGGAGACATGGTCAAGACAACCTGCTGAAGTTTAAACAGAGCATCAGAATGTATGTATCAACTTCAATTCAAACCCACCTTCAACTTCGTCATGGTAAGACACGATATCCAGTCTTCCTCCAAGCCTTTTGGCTAGAGGAAGATAAAGAGATGATCATGTGTTTGTGATTGATAGTGACCTTTTTTTGAGATCATTTTAAATACAAATTTGTTGTTTATATAGGAGCTGAACATGTACCGTATCTAATGCTATAAAATAGACTGATTAGTGTGTATTTTACAAGTCTAACCTGCCCCCAAATAAAAGCATGAGATAAGTACAATATGACATAATTTAGTTACATAATGTGTTTTTTATTATGTGCTTTAAATCAGGGCTGATTGTAATTCTACATGAATAACTGTTTAGCAAGAAACAAGAAGACAGTTATAATTTCAAACAATAGTGACTACAATAATGACAACATGACACATGGCAAAACTTCAAAACACTGTATTTTTAAGGTGAGCTTAGACATTTCTCTGTATTAGTGTAGTTAAACCCACCGTGAAGCCTCTCAAACTCAGTGGGGTCCATTGCAGTGATGGGATCAGACATACGAGAAGGTTTGCTGATTCCATGGGAGTTAACAGCTCTGACTCTGAAGTAGAAGGAGTGCCCTTCAAACAGCCCAGACACCGGATATTTACAGATCTTTATGGGGTGATCGTTACATTGGGTCCAGTTTTCAGTTCCAACCTCACATCTAAGAAGAGAAAAGATGAGAATGTCGCAGAGTTAATGAGATGAATGCAAATAGAAAGATCTGATAAAATACTGGTATGGCATGGAGTCATTATAAACATGTAACTATTGCAAAGAGTAATATGTGTACAAGTTTATAATGGATGTTTTATGTTTTGTGTATGCTACCATATTATTAAAAAATGCTGATTGGTATATGAGATCAGAACAGTGTACCTGTTGGAGCCTCACTGAAAGCACTTGTGCTGAAATTATCTGTTCATTATGATGCTAGACAAAAAAAAAGACATAAGCAGGAAAAGAGCTTCCTCAGCAAAAAAAATGCAGATTGAAAAAGAATGAAAAGCAGCCAATAGGTAGCAGAGCATGCCCATTCCTGCTCTGTTTAGGTTAAAATATGAGCGACAGAAGAAATAAACAAAAGCAGCTGTGTATTTTATGTGCAATAAAGAGAACATGGACTGCCCCTCTTCCTTGAGACAAAAAACAGTAATTTGATACTCAAGTAAGCTCAATAGGATTACTTAAAGTAATTAGTTTGTCTTTATGCTGGCCAGTTTATCTGTTTATGGCGTTTATACCAGTAACTCTTACTTGTCGACAAAGTATCCCAGGATTGGACCCTCTGTAGTTGTATTAGGAGGCTTCCATGACACAATGACATAGTCTCTGTTGGCATCATGGATCTTGATGTCCATAGGAGCACCAGGTGCAGCAGGGACTGGAGGAGGACCATCTAGACAGGAAGTGATGACGTGCATTGTTTTAATAATCACATTATTCATAAGAAATAAGAAGCAATAATACTTAGCATTAGCAGTTAGCAGAATAAGTATTATGTTGACAGCAAAACCGTATCAGTTTCATAAAATTTAAGCTCCAGTTTCCAAACTGGATTTAGAAATACGTTAATCTTATCCAGTCCAACGTTTGGCTCATCTTACCTGCGACTGAGACAAAGGCGCTGTGTTCTGCGGTGCCTCCTTTAGTGACCATGCGCAGGGTATAGAGACCCTCGTCATCTTTGTAGAGATTTGGAAGAGTCAATTTGCTGAATCCTCTACCAGTTTCAATCTTCACCCATTTAGAGTCAAACAGACGAGTGTCTAGGAAAAATGAGACAGGCTCATTGACTCAGCTTCACCGCATAACTCTTATGAACCTGAACTATAAAATGCTAAAATAATGAAACATCAAGTTTGAGTAAATAAAGCCTTTCTGCATACAACAAAAATAAGCTAGAATTTTCTTTTATACCTCAGACACACACGTAGCAAATGAAACGGCTCACAAATTTGGGGTGATATTACTTGAGTCTACTTAACTGCTTTTGGTATAATTAATAGGCAATAAAAATAGTGTCCATAACATTTTCTAATTTTTCCACTGCTGTGCCTCTGGCTGCATGTCGGCTAGATTGGGTCAGGCAGTCACTGTGGCATTTAGCATATATTACTAGCAATTATAGGGTAATTACTGTATCATAAAGTGCTATTTTATATCAATTACCATCTCTGTACCACTGTGCCTCAGGCTGTAGGTTTGCCAGGTTGGGCTCCAGGGTCATGGTAGCAGAAAGGGTGGCAGATTCACCCTCGGTAGCAAACACTGGTCCAAACATCTCCAAAAAAGTAATGTGGATTTTAGTGTAATGGATCTTTGGTAGCATAGAAGCTGGGGAAAAGAAGAGAGATAACATGAAAGAGATAGTAGAATTGGTGGTAACAGCATGTTGCTTCACACGCTCTTTTGAAAGGAGAATAGAGGAATATTATGTTAACTCATATTAAATGATATAATTGTATTACAGTTGTAATTTATGAGTATTTTAAAATCTAGTGCTGATGTTCTCTGGAGGTAATTACTTTGCCTACCTTCATAAGGCAGCCATGCATATGAACAGGACTCTTCCTCCTGCTTGAATCCTGCACAAAAAAACAACAAAAAACAGTAAACGTTGTGTGTGATTGGCAGCAACAGCCAGCTGAAATAATACAGATGTGCAGTTACAGATTTGTATGATTCATCTAAATATGATTACTTTTTTTATGAATAACATTTATTGTAAAATAACCCTACATGAAATTTGTTGAAATGTTGCTAATTGCACAAGTAACTCCTCATAGTAAACACTCAGCTGTAGGTATAGACACTTTGTGAAGTAGCCTCTAGTCTCAGAAGTGAAGCCAAAGTCAGCAAAAGGAGAATCCTGTGGTCTGTGTGTGTGTGTCTGTGTTGGGTGGGGGGTCTGATTGTATGGAAGTTTATTGGGGAAGTGACACAAATGTTAACCCAAGTTTAAGTTATGATTTAATTTGCTAGTTTTAAATCCTGTTTTGCACAATTAGGGTTGATTTTGTAAGATATGGTCCCATAGTGAATTAGCCTTCCTATTTAGAGAATAGTGGGTTATGATTTGGGGTGTGATTGTATTTCGATTATTGTGCTTAATAGGTTGCTACTGTAAAACCACGTCCATGGTTTCCTAGTTAGAACTAGTTCCTGTCACAGAGTTCCCTTTTTGCTTACAGCAATCAGTCTCATCGTTATTTGCCACAATAATCACAAAAGTGTTATCAACCCAACTTGAAATATCATTACCAAAGGAAGTTGGATATTCTCTGCTTGGAGGCATAGCATATGATCGTGAGGCAGCATCAATTAAATAATTACTGGAATTTGATTTATGGAGTACAAGCGGCGCTTTTGCTCACACATCACTGTGGTTTCTTCTGATTGGTCTGGGCATGTTGCCTGCTCCATATCAAGAGTTTGTGTACACGTTGTCAAGTGTACAGTCCCTGATGTAAGTTAACCTCTCAGTGTCGCAAGTATAGCACTGGTTTCACAAAGTCTTTATTGAGTCGATTGAGGCAAGCTATGGATCGTAGCAACAGAGTGGTAGATCGTGCGAATGGGTGGCAGACTTGGGGTGTTTTGGTACTTTGGCTAAGTCAGTTAGCAACACTAAACTATAAACAAATGTTTACGTTCTTGCATCTGGTCTAGAGTTTGGGGGTTGGCTTGTGTGTGTATGAGAGTCAGCGTGTGCAACCCTGTTGCACGTCCATTGCTTTACACTTAAAGCCTCTGGTTATCAGATTGAATGGCTTACTCTTCACAATAATGGAGGCCTGACTGGAGGCTTGTCCATGGAGGTTTACAGCCATAGCAGTGTACTGAGCTGTATCATCAGTTGAGCATCTGGAACACAGAATAAACATAAAATGGTTGCATTTTGATCAAAAGATTTCCCAACAGATTGCAACAGATTAGAGAATAAACGAAATGGTGATTGAGCACTGTGTCATACTTAGCATACTTAGCTAAATTCTGGGACTTCATGGCAATCTTATGGATTTTACAGTCATCTGTGAAATTACCGAAACTGCCTAAATAGCAGGTGAGCTACATATTAGAAGATCTGCAATGACAGGACTAACTGCTCTCTACATTGCCACTGTGCATTTTCTCCAACAGCGTATATGAATCCACTTCACCAAATGAGCAATTATTCCCCACATGAATGCTTCATGTTGCCAGGGATAATCAGCAGTGGAGAAGACAGAGCACAGATTGTGTAAAGCCCCATTCACACTTCAATTAACAATGCTTGGTTTACTTATTCAGAGAATGTTTTGGTTTAGACCCACAGCTTTCCTTTTAGGAAACACCATGTGCCAAATCTCACCTGACAAACAAAGTAATGCTTGCAGAATACTCAGTGCATAGTCCTTTGAGTTGGAAACAAGGTCACAGGGCAGGGGGTTAATTGTATCTTCTGTGTGGGCGGATTTTATAATCTGCCAATATGTTAGAGCTGCAATGCAGTTCATCACAAGCACTGTGTCTGCTAAGCTTTCTCTACGTTATATTTACATAGAGGTTACTGGATTTGTTTTCTTTAGAGCAGTGTAGCTACAGATCTTTGGCCATTCTGGCAAGTTGCAAAACTTAAGTGGTCTTTTTGTTTCTGCTCATATCGCTCACTTTTCCACAATCGTATGTCACACCTTTAGCATGTGACATGAGACTTTGACCCCTTGACAAATTAATAAACTGATATAGTCATGAAAGAGGATGTTATTAGCATAAATTGCAGAAGTAATGTGGGGGAGAACAGCGAATGTACTCTCATTAAGTCGCAAATAACTTAAGCTATACAGTGTGTAGGTGTAGGACTCGTGAGGTGTCTATACATAACATAACTTCTTGCTGTCTATTTCTAACCCTGCTTAATGCCATGCTAAAGTTTTGCGGTAACTGTTATTTTAATTATTTAGCTATTTTAAAAAGTCATAAGTCATGGTAAGAATGCAGTACTCAAGAGTATGATGTGCTTCATGGGTGTTTTTTCTCCAAGGAGTATTAACTGCTGGCTGTACAGTGTGTAAGTAAGGAAACAGCGGTGGCCTGAAAGATTCCCAGAGTATCACGTACCACTGAGGTCAGCACTTGAACAGCTGAGCTTCCACAGACTGGAGGGAGAGTAGGATAAGCTCCAGTCCCCTGACTTTAACTACACAGCCCGCCCACACCTTCAGGTGACAGACGGTAAACATCTCTGATCTAATTTTGTGCATGGGGCTTGAAAGAATTAAGGAGGAGGAGATTTCCAATGGCTCGCTACATATTCTTAATCCCGATATTTGGGCAGTGAGACCAGTGGCCTTGTAACTCAGTGCACTTCATCTTAAGAAAACATAGAAGCAGACAAGTACAAGCAAACTACAACCCATTTCCAAAAAAGTTGGGATGTCTTATAAAATGTAGATTTAAAAAAGTAACATCAAGGAGAGGGAGAGAGCCATACAGACGTGGACAGAAAGAGATGGGAGTTTTAGATTGTGACCCATTCTTAAAGTTCAAAGTTAAAGGAAAAGCCCTTTGTGAGAAAGATGCACCATAGTGGGAAACGTTTTTCCCACTATTGTGCTGGACTGCTGTATTATTGGATTTTCTTCTCTTTTGGGGTCTTTACCTTACAATATAAAATCCCATGAGATGACTGCTATTAGTAAATTGGTGGCAGATAAATAAAAATATGTTCAAAAACTCTAACCTTTATTGAACTTAATGTACCTTGGGATCTCCAGGGAGTGGATTCCACCTTTGGCTTCAACCAGATATCTTCCAGAAGACAAGTCCAGGATCATTCCATCTTTATACCTAAAATTGAGCAAAACAATAGCTATCTTCATGAAGCATTGAGTAATAAAAGGTATGAATGCAATGATGTATCCACAAGACCACAAAATGGTCTTTTACGTTTATTCTTGGGATTTTATGGAAACCTGTGACCCTGGAAAACTGGCTTCCTTTTCATCTTCTTACCTTGTAGTTTGGCCTCACCACAACAGACAAAAAGCTGGGAATGACACTTCATGAGAGCCAAAACTCTCATGTCTGCATCAGCATTAAGATCAGCGGTAAACATAAAAAAACACAGCTTGATGCCCACAGCATGTGATGTGAACTGAAGATCCAATCAGAAACTGACCCACAAGAATTTTCTGACCTTAACTGTGCTTCCTGCCTTATTTCGGTGCAATTTGAGACGGCAAGAAGCAAATGTCAACATTTATGTCCAAACACTAATTTAAAAAGATCTTTCACGTTGGATAGTAATTAATTATATTAGACTGTGTTGTTAAATATCTTGCGGACTGTCTCATCTAGCCGAGTGACTGACTCCACAAAGACCAGACTATGAGCACAACTGCGAGTGAGGTGATAATGCAAATCAGTAGAAACTTGTAAATCCTGATCGTCTATTTCCTCAAGGTCGCTATGAGGACAGCCAAGTTACCGGCCATACATGCTGCACATGCAGCAGCATTAAAAGACTGTCAAATACATACATACATAATTTTATTAGGGATTAATAAAGTATTCTGATTCTGAAATCTGCTATTATAGTCTGTACTAGAGCAGACAATGCTATCCCTTAAATAGGCTTACGGGGAATAAGGCGTTAGCCAAATGTCTACAGTCTATATTGAATGAAGACTTCGGTGATTTTACATTTGTTGTTTTCTTAATATGCTGTCCTCAATGTTGATTCATAGCCATCTGCTGCTGGAATGCAAAGTCATGAATAAGCCTAAGATATGCACATGAGAGCACTTATGACAAGGCCTATCAGGAGAGCATTCTCATTTCATACCAGGCACAGAGCTGCAAACCCTGTGCCCATGGCATAGTCACTCCTTCTTAGGCAGATCATAAACTGTGTTACAGGGATTATTCAAACCCTTCCTGAGATGAGGAGGGAGATCCTCAGCATCCATCACAGAGGTCTATTGATGCCTAACTGGCATGTGAACTCCCAGTGACTGTGAAACAGCAATGAAAGAACAACCATGCCCACACATAAAAAATGATGTGTGTGTGTGTGTGTCACAAACACAGTGGAGTAACCATTGCTAGCATACTGACTTAAGCGTAATAGTCAAAAATGTAGTGGTTGGTTTGTACTACAATGTAGCAAAATATGGAAAGAAAACTAACAAATATGTAGTCATATATCGACAGTGGGAACTTTTAACTTAATCATGGATTTTCAGTGTCAGAAGCTACATCTCCTGGATGCATGGGTGTTTTGTTTTGTTTTTTAAATTACGTAAGTTCATTTTATACAGACCACAGTGACAGTCAGAGTCAACAAATCACGTAGAGACTGACTTACCATTTTACAACAGGCATGGGGAAGCCCTCAACAGTACAGAAGATTTTGACTGGAGTGTTTTCAAACACCATGTGGGATCTGAGTCGGACCAGGAACATTGGTCCCCTGATCATGGGCTCCTCACGCACATATTTGTCATCCAATTTTGTTCTTACCTAGACAGGCAAACAATAAGACCAGTATATGACAGATCATTTTAAAATCCATTGTACTATAAAGCATTAATATTAATAAAATCCACAGGACAGTTAAACAACGAATATAGAAGTCTTGATTAAAACAGTTACAAGATTCTTACCACTTCCTGGATGCGGGTTTTTGTTTTGTGCTCATATCTTTCCTCCATCGCCTCAGAGCTAAAGACAATGACAGCAATAAGTCAGTTTCCTAAAACCATGATAAACCTGAGCCCTGTAAGCTGATAATTGAGCATCTAATATAAAATAAATAAAGATATCAGTTACTTTGAGATGTGGACCATCCCTGCCAAAAAACCTCTTACAGTAAGTAGCACTGGCTTCCCAGCTGTAATTTAAAAAATGCCTCATAGTATTTGGTCCATACTGTGGGACATGGTGCATGTTTCTACTCATAAATCAGTACTGACCTACCAAACATACATTGTACTTCCTGAAATGTGAGCATAAATATAGTGCTATAATACTACTACAGAATGAAAGGTTTTAGCCTGAACTTATTTTATGCATGCTTCCCAGTCTATGTCCCTGAAACACAGGGAATAATTATAGGAATAATGCAGGACGGGGAAAGACAACTAAACATGACCTTAAACAGGAAGCTATAAACAGGCCATCAACATACACTCATCTGTGAATCTATGACCCCTCTGGCAGTGTGATCACGGCTGTCGGAGTCTTAAGAGTCACACTGTACAGAGGGCAAATTACAGATTATCACCTCACTGCTCGACACCTGCATTTTTTTTGTGTGTATTTTTTTTTAAACTTGCCTAGATCTTGATTAATCACACAGCCATTGCACAACTCTCACTTTTAGCAGCTTATTTGCCAAATATATAAGATCCTGGCTAAAGTCTGATGTAATATTATTTGTATATAACATTATGGATACGCCATAGCAGTGTTGTTCATTGCTGTTGTTTAAAAAAACAAAACAAAACCCTTCAGACAAAAAGTAATTCCACAACTGCCACCAGAAGTGCCCTTCAGCCCCTAAAGTCAAGGGGATCTTGAAAGCTGGCAGCAACAAACAACAGTTGGTACGGTGATCTGCCATCTGGGGCAGGAGCAGCAGTGCAGCATTTTAAGTCAGGGAGATGAGTCTATCCTTGACCTTGACCGGGAGTGACTCTTAGTATTTGTGTCACACAGAGATTTGCCTTAAAATAGCTAAACATGCAAATTTTGTGGTGCACTTTAAAGGAGATTGGGTAAACATATGAGGAAGGAAAGGGAACATATTCATGCATCTCTTCTGTTTTTAGTGGTATAAATGCACCTGGAATGGCTGTTTTATCTAAAATAATATAATTTTGAGTATAAGTAGGGAATGGAAATAATAAATCTTTTTAAATAGTTTCAGTAAAGAATGAACAAAGCAACCAGAGTACCTGTTAGTACTCTTTTTTTGAGTCACACATACACACAAGCAGACATGAAAACAGAAATGGTAACTAATAATAAGAAAAATCACTAATTTAAGGACAGATTTTACAGTAGCAGCCTTTTTATTCATTTACGCTATCAAACCTAATCAAATTTAGGAAACTCACCATAAAGTTAACAAGAAAATTACAATGAAAAATCTTCCTTACTCATAGGAGTTCCTTAATCAAGTATGAAATCTTTTCATAAAGCTTTTACTAACCACCTCAGAGTCTTTATGTTGGTTAGTCCGTCTGTTGCTTACATGGCTTCATTTGCAGGTTTAGTTGTACAAAACCTTACTACTGTTACACATCTAATATTAGTAATATTATTAGGACAATTTAAGTAACTTAAAACTATAAATAATACAGAGACTCTTGGTACCTGCTATATTCTTTAACCACATACTGGCTCTGTTTGTGGTGGTATTCATGGTTGTAACTTCCACGTTTGATCCACGCTGACATGATGATGCCGTAGATATTGACCTGTTGGACCAGCACCACACATTACAAGATTGATGCATACAATCACAAAGACAAACACTGAACGATTCTTGAAGAGATGCTTGAAATTTTGAAAATAGTCATTTCCAATTACATTTCAGCATGATGTTTTTATTTACTCGACCCTAAAAGGAAAAAAAAAACACTCCTAAACTTTGGAAACTTGAAGTCTGCATTATTCCCCCGACATCCAAATTCATAAACATAGCTGACTGTCGGCTCCAGGACTGACAAGATGACACTATATTGATGGAACACACGGGCACAAATGTAAACAAAGGGCATGGACAAGTATGGATAAGAATAGCAACTGAAGCACAGCTGCAGCCAAGAGTGTGGTACCAGTTTGATAGCAGTAATGGCTTGTGTGTTTAACAATTGCCAATAAATATAATTTGAATAAATTAGACAAAAAGGAAGCCAGTTACTGGAACGTGACTAAGACAGCACGGCATTAATCCATTATTGATGATAGGGACGTAAAAACTGACACTAAAAACACAGAAAAAGAAAATGTTGCCATACAAACGTATCACTGACAGTTCAGCATCCTTAAATGTGTCATCAACTATGTGCATGCTGCTTACGGCTGTCTGGCTCCAGCTTATTTAAAACGTTCATTATTAAGAACATTTCAGGAAATGTCTCGTGTATAATCTGAAGTCCTTTTCATTTGTTGTGTGTTTCATATAAACAGAGTAGATGTGGACTTCAAGGCAAGAGAATACAGTAGCTTTGTCTTACATCATCCACACACACAGGGGAGTATAACTGCCTTGCATCACCTCATAGTCCTCAGGGACCAGAAATAAGGTCAGATGAAACGTGAAGCGATACTGCGGCCCAGCCTCCCTCCCTGA
The DNA here is from genome assembly GCF_057382275.1 of Copadichromis virginalis. Lineage (NCBI taxonomy): Eukaryota > Metazoa > Chordata > Actinopteri > Cichliformes > Cichlidae > Copadichromis > Copadichromis virginalis. The sequence continues at coordinate 16,969,974 of NC_140618.1, forward strand.
AGGCAACTGAGACGTGCTGCACCGGCAAAAACATTTCTACTTCCATGTCTTTGAAACACACTGCTAAGATTCAGTGTCACTGTATGCATCACTTCTATTGGCCCAAGGCAATCCTCCAAGTAGAAAGTCAGCCACAGTAAAAGAACAAAACAAAACCCTTGCCTCCAACCTCTATCCCCAGACAGCAAAAATAATCGTTCTCATTTGAATAATGAAGCACAATATTTTATGTATGTCCATCACTCGTATTTTGCCCTTTTACAGTCATTATATTTTCCCTGAAATGGGTAACCACAGTCTTACTGTAACTGTCTGACTATTTGGTATTAGCAAACATACTGTGGGTGTTACCTCACGTAACACCCAAACATCTCTATTGTAGCTGTAAAACTTTATAGATCTCAGTCAGAACAATGCAAGCCTTTGAATTTCTCCAGTCTGACCATAAACACTTCTACCTAGATGCAAAACTAGTGGTAGCAACAATACAGTAGCTCAACATTGGCTCAAGCGCTTGTACATTTTCTAACTTGAGGCGTAATCTTTGTTAGCGGATAAATGAGCTCAAGTATACATGAAACCAACACATTTAAAGTCCAAGCGTTGCACACCGACAGGCAGCCCTCTGTTGGTCACTCATTCATGCCAAATGAATCACCACATATCGCGAATGCAGTAATTAATATTCATAATAAAATGAAATTAATATATAGTATCACTCATCACATTGAGTATCATTAATAGCTCTGACTAAGGAGCAAGAAACATCTCTTGGCTGCGCCTCGGTCTGTTCTCTCTATGCCATCCCACTGATCCCACCAGCTATACTTGGATTTGAAACAAAGCTGCAGATCCAGAGGAGAGAGGAGCATAAAACTGAATTTAAAATTGATTTTCTTACCCCTTGAGATTCCCTTTGCAGCGACTTCGGCTGTCAAGCTGAATCCACAGGGAGTCAGCCTAAACCAAGTACAGGGCCAACAAAACCACCACCCGTCTTCAACTGTTCCCCACCTGCTTCTCCGTGAGGCCTTAAAAGGAGACAGAGCTGCCTATATATAACCAGTATCCTTCAAGACTCATAATTACTGGAACCAGTAAACTATTTGAATAATAGAGTTTATTCATTACACTTTGTAATGGAAGCCAACCGATTTGTTTTTGGTATTCCAAATTAATGGTGCATGCTTAATGAGTTATTTAAGTATACGAGAGCACACAGACAATGCAGAGAATCTGACAACAGTGATGCTATGTTTTGGGAGGGGGGGCAATACCACACTTTCACCAGCAGCACTTTTAGCCCCACAGACTAGACAGCAGTATGGAGAGCTTTCAAGTAGCACTTAACTAATGAGTTTTACCATGCCACAATAACTTGTTAATGAATAATAAAATGTGTCACTGTATGCATCATTATAGAGCTTTTAAAACATGCACACTCAAACTGAGGAAAACAGATTTAAATTCTGTATTACAATGGCTGGATACGGTGGATCATGAGTTTATAGCTACATTTAAATTTAGCTGCATATTAGTTAATACTAGACCCTCTCTAAGGTCTTTCACCATTCTGTGCTGAGAAATGTGTTAAGACACTGTGCCACATGCTGAACTTTGGCCAGGGTCTATTTATAAAAATAGCTACAGTTACAGCTTGACTATTCCTGACACAGTGGAGGAGCTTTGAAACACATTTCACATCTGAGACAAAATCACATGAGAGGACAGCATAAGTCACATTTGGAAAAAGGGAAGACGGAGAGAGGGAGGCATGGCTGTGGTTTCACGTGGTGCTGATGACATAGACAGGAGAATGAATACGCCAAACAAAAGATGAGAGTACAAGAAAAGCTGATTTAGACAAACACCTAGTCAGTTTAAAATTGATGTGACTGGGGATTAATGCTTTCCGGAGAGATGCTGTTTTTAACAAGTTCTATTTGCAGGGGTCAAATTTTTCTATCAATCAGCAGCTCCTGAAATGAAGAAAAACTGACCTGTGCAACAAACAAATTTCATAATCCTTAATTTTAAACTCTTCATGAAAAAGATGAATTCCCAAAGACCAGTCCTTGCTTTTTTCATAATTATTACATATCACCATGTCAAGCAGACAGTCAATAATACCCTTTATCCTGACCTCTAATCTCTAAAGCCATGGTTCAGTATAAATAATAATAATAACTGTTTAAATATTCTGTGACTCATCTAGTTAAGTAGAATGGCTTAAGTATAGTCTAGAAATTACAGGAAAAAAAGTGTGCGTGTCTGTGTCTATCTGTGTGGTGGTGCTGGGGGTAAAAACAAAACCATAAGCTTTTGTGGTAGGAAAAGAGCCCCCTGTTGGTTGTTTAGTACTATACTCTCCCTGATCATTTTGCTACATCATGGTTAACACTGAGGCTGAAAAACAGATTTTGAAAGCTAAAAACAGACAGTGCAGACATATGGAGTCTAATCAGGCTCTGTTTATGATGGAAAACACTTTTTAACAGCCAGCCTGAAAAGACAAGAGTGAAATAAATTAGAAATGTTCCTTCCATACCTTTAGTTTGACACACTGGCCAATAATGGGGCCTCATATTTCTTATGGCTGGCCCATTCATTTAGATGCTAAGTGAAAAGTAACAGGAGAAGCGTACTGTATACAGTACATTTAACCTACTTTATGTTGAAGACAGTTTTGCCAATACTGACCAATTTCTGTTGAAAACATGCATTAATTGGTGCTGACAGAGTAAATCAGCTTTCTCGCGTGTTCACTCTGGGCTTTTTAATCCGCAGACTAGCTGTCACGCGCTTCCGTTTTCGTGTTCTGCATAGCTGGTGCCAACTTGTCAAAAAATCCCAAGCAGATGTCAATGTACAAAGTCGCAAATGACATGTGAAGTAAAGTCCCCGGTTTTTTTCTAAGCCTAGCATAAGCACGCATATTCAATCCACCAGGCTGTCAAGAAATATGTTTTAAAGAAAATAAAATGACTCAGATTGAATAATTCATTTTTGTGTTCTTGTTTTGATTTTTGTCTCAATAATATCCGTAAAACGTGTCTGTACAAACTCAAAATATGCCTATATTTCTTTTTCTTTCTTTCTGTTTTGTCTTCGCTTTAGCTCAGTGTCTGAATGATCAACCTCATGGTTAACACTGAGGCAGAAAAAGCTGTAATGCTAATGACTGTGTAATACTTTAGTACAGTGATTCTAATATGACGACGATATATTCAACATATTTTTGACTGGAGGATAGGGACGTCTGTACACTGTTGAATCAACGCACCACATTTGAAAATATCACCGGCAGACTCCGGAGAATAAATGAAGCCACCGGTTCTGCTGCGTGATGACGCATGAGCGGAGCATCGCTTCTGATTGGCTAAGTGAACAGGTAGGTAGTGACGCGATGTGGAACATAAACAACAAACAATGGGCTGTCGGTTATAGATCGTGTGAAGTACTTTAACCGACAGAAGCTATTTGTTCGGGAAACTGTTTCACATTTGAGAACTATTGCGAGTTTCGGCTGTGACGTATTTGACGCAAGGTGAGAGATTTTAAAAATATGTTATGTGTGTGTAATACGATCTTTTTGCTGACATAAAAGAGTCGGGCGTTTCACGCTAAATGATTGTTTTTAAACGTCGATAGCTAGGATTATAGTTTTTGCAAATGCATCTACTGTAGCTAATTTTGTCTAATGTAAACTAGTACCGTAAACAATCTAATCACACCGAGTAAAAGGGTCGTTAAAAGTTCTCTGTCGCCATTTCTTTATTTCCTTAACAACAGCGGTGACTCCAGACGATTTTACATTGGGCTTCCAAATGTTTTGTTTGGTCTGAGGGCAAGGTTGTTCCCTTAATCAGAATACAGTTTCACATATAGGTAAACTGAGTCAATAAAAGACCCACAAGTGTGTGTGTGTGTGTGTGTGTGTGTGTGTGTGTGTGTGTGTGTGTGTGTGTGTATATATAAAAAATTTTTAACAATATTTGTGTTGATAGACATTTCTCTCGACTGTATTTTTCATACCAGGAACAACAAACAGATATTAAAGTAGCTGTCCAAACAGGCCCAATTAATACGTTTGTGAAACTTTGAAGTTATTTAAACAGCATTTTATATCTGTTTGAAGAGCGACAGAAAAACTGCCGGGATAATATTTTTGTCTTATTTTGTGCTTTTTGATTGTTTGTGTGTGTCAGTTACATATTTTCATCAGAATCCACAAAGCTGCGTGCTTACTGATTCCACACTGTATATGTAAAATGTAATGTAGATGTTTAGTTTTACATATAAGCTGCCATTTATTTATTTTATTTTTTTTACTCTTTATTTTGTACTTTTTCCTTTGTATTACATACGGACAAGACAATAATAAATAATAACACAACAACAAACACACAAAAAAAAAAAAAAAAAAAAAAAAAACCACGAGAGGTCCCGCCCTATAAGGCTGACTGAGACTTATAAATTATCCATTTTGTCCACTGTTTTCGGTGTTTGTCAGATTTCAGTCTCAGAGTGTAAGTCATTTTTTCCATTGTATATATGTCCTCGATTACGTCCATCCAGTCTTCCAGTTTTAAAGGATCGCTTTTCAGCCAATTCTTTGTTATCACCTTTTTGCTTGACAACAACATAATCTTAAACAAATACCAGTCCTCCTTTTTTACATTTTCCCATATTCCAAAATACATTACTCGTGCCTCACACAGTACTTCATACCCCAGCACCTTCGTCATTGTTGCCGCGATTCTTTCCCAATATGATTTAATATATTTACACTTCCAAAACACATGTGAGTGATTGGCGTTCCAGTCTCCACATAATCTCCAGCATTGTTGGGGTGTTTTCAACTGCTTGCTTTTAATATATGGAGTAATAAAAAACCTAATCACATTTTTCCAGCCATATTCTCTCCATCGTCTAGAGCTAGTGGAGTTATGCTGTGTGAGACATAAGGATCGCCAATCATCCTCTGACAACTCAATTTGTAGTTCCGATTCCCACTTTTGTTTAATATATAATGTTTCATTCCTATTCGAATTTTGTAGGCCATCATATAATTTCGACAGAATTCCTGATGGAAGATTTTTATATGCACCTGTTATTGTTCCTATTATACGATTTCTTTCTCTCGAGAGCTTCTTTCTAATTTCTGTATTGTAAAAGTGTCTTAATTGAAAGTACCTAAATAAATCTGATTTATCCAATCCGAATTGTTTCTGTAGATTCTCAAAAGATTTAAATGTTGTCCCATCTATTAATGTACACATTGCTGTAATTCCTTTATTGACCCATCTTAAAAATGTACTATCCCATTGTCCACTTTGGAATTTTCGAGAGTATGCAGGCCAAATCAGCAATTTACAATCTTCTGTAATTCTATATTTCTTCATTATTGTCCACCAGAGTTTAATAGTAAATTCAGTGATGAGATTTTTGTTCGTGGGCTGGGTAGTTTCTTCTCCCAATCTTGCTTGTGGATGACATGATAGGCAATAATTTAACTCTATATGCTTCCATTTTGAAGTATATTCTGATGAACACCAGTAAACAGTATATCTCAGCTGGGCTGCATAGAAATATTCCTTGAAATTCGGGAGGGCAAGTCCTCCTTTTTCTTTTCCTGATTGGAGTATTTTAAATCTTATTCTTGGCTTTGTCCCTTTCCAAATAAATCTACTAACTAATTTATCCCATTTACCAAACTGTGCATCTGTTATTTGGACTGGTAATGAGGTGAATAGGTACAATAACCGGGGAAGCACATTCATTTTTATTACCTCTATTCTTGAGCTAAGGTCCTTGACAAGCGGAGCCCATTTAATCAGATCTTTTTGGATTGTGTCACTAAACTTCACATAGTTTGCCTCGTATAAAGTATTTGTATCACTAGTTAAATAGACACCTAAGTATTTGATCTTATTTGAATCCCATTTTAGTTTAAGTTCATTTTGTAATAATTCTTTGGGAAAATAATTCAGACAGAGTACTTGAGTCTTTACGATGTTTAGTTTATATCCTGCGTTTTTACCAAAATATTTTAATGCTTTAAACAGCCAAGGAAAGGTCGTATCAGGATCCTGTAGATATATAATTATATCATCTGCAAAAAGACCTATTCGTTGTTCAAGTTTGGAAACAAAAACCCCTTTTAAGTCTGTACTTTGCCGTATATACTGAGCCAAAGGCTCAATATACAAAGCAAAAAGAGCTGGACTCAAGCAGCAACCTTGCCTAGTTCCTCTAAAGAGCTCAAAGCTGTCTGTCAAGTCCCCATTTATTTTAACTCTAGCCATTGGCCTATGATACAGGGATTGTATACACTTGATGAAGATACTGTCAAAGCCCATTCTCTTCAAAACAGCAAAAAGAAATATCCAAGAGACTCTGTCAAAAGCCTTTTCAGCATCTAAACTCACTAAGGCTGTTGGGATTTTTTCTCTATTAACTTCATTAATTATATGCAATGTGCGTCGTATATTGTCTTGTGTCTGTCGCCCCTTAATGAACCCTGTCTGGTCTTCATCCACCAGGTCAGGAAGGAACAGCTCTAGGCGTCTTGTGATTATAGATGTAAATAGTTTATAATCAACATTTAAGATGGAGATTGGGCGATAAGAATCACAGTTTTCCTTGTTTTTACCTTCTTTCGGTAAGACTGAGATGATGGCCTCTTTCCAGGAAGGTGGAATTTTAGCGTGTTTTATTGTCCAATTAAAAGAATCTATCAAAATAGGGGCCAAAACCTCTTTGAAAGTCTTATACCACTCATTGGGGTACCCATCACTCCCTGGACTTTTATTCGTCTTCAATCTCCTTATTGCCTTATCCAGTTCTTCCTTTGTAATTGGTTTGGTTAATAGTTCATTTTGAGTTGTCCCTATTGAAGGGAGGTCTAACTGATCCAAAAACTCTACAATTTCTGGTCCATTTTTCTGATCCGGTTGACTATACAATGTTTTATAATATTCTTGAAAGGTGTTTTTTATCTGTGTTGGTTCATATAGTAGTTCCTTGGTATTTGGATCTCTAATCTTGTTGACTGCATTAGTTATTTGCATTAATTTTAACCGTTTAGCCAATACTTTAGTTGCTTTGGAGCCAGACTCATAGAATGTTTGTTTTGTGAATCTCAGTTTCTTTTCTATTTCCTCCATAGTCAAATCACTTAGTTGTTTTCTTACGTTTTTGATTTTTTCGGCCAAATCAGGACTCAAATCTGTATGCTTTTTTTTTTCCAAATCCCTTAATTGTTGTTCTAATTTGGACTGTGTAAGCTTCTTCATTTTTTTGAGGTAGCTGGTCCTTGATATCAAATACCCCCGAGTTACTACTTTCACAGTATCCCAAATTATTGTTGGGTCTATCTGATCATCCTTATTGTGGGCAATACAGGTTTGTATTTCTTTTTTGATCTCTTTTACCTCAGATTCATTATTGAGAATACCAATGTTCAATTTCCATAATAATTTCTTTTTCTGATTATGTAGGTGAATGGTCAAATGAATGGCGTTGTGATCCGACAAGTCGGCTATACCGATATTGCATTCTGTGACTCTATGTTTATCACTTCTATTTATCAAAAAAAAATCTATCCTAGAGTGAACCTTATGGGCTGCTGAGAAATGGGTATAATCCTTCTCCAGAGGGTGTAATTCTCTCCATACATCACAGAGATCCGCTTCCTTTATTAATGAGTTAAGAGATTTAGATTTATTATCTTTGCGTCTTTTTTTGCTTGTAGTATCTTTAGTATGATTTAATATACAGTTCCAGTCGCCCCCACATATCAAGGTCCCTTCACTAAAGCTTATAATTTTTTCAGATAGTTTTTGATAGAATTTTGAGTTGTCCTCTGGAGGGGCATACACATTTATCAGGGACACCACTTCATTATTAATCCTCCCTTTGACAGCAACATATCTACCCTCCTTGTCACAGATTTCCTCTAACTTTTCAAAATTTACCGTGTTAGCTAATAAAATTATAACTCCTCTTCGTCTGCTATTCTTACATGAGCTATAAAAAGAATTTACATAGCCAAGCTTTTTAAATTTTTCATGTTCTTCTTTTGACATATGAGTTTCTTGAATGAATATAATCTGTGCCTTGTGTCGTTTCAATTTAGATAGCAATCTACTCCTTTTAACTGGATTCCCCAGACCATTGATATTGATTGAAATAATTTTTATTTTACCTACACCACTCATAATTCGTACAGTGTGCAATGATCATCCCCTCTAGTTTAAGAAAATAAAATAAAACAATATTACTAGACATTAAACAAAAATTAAACACAAACTTGCGACTCCCAATTAGTAGGAAGAAACTGTCTCCCACCATGACCCCGTTGGTAGATCTAGGGTAAAAAACCTCCGTAAAGGAGGGCCCTATGAAATATTTGAGAACTGAAGAAATAGTTCCCAAATTATAGTCCAACGTATTTACCTCCATCCGGTGTTGCTCCTCCAGAACTTTGAATTTAAGAGGCCTATAATTTTCTGATCAGTAACAGGGGGAAGATATCCCCCGAACTAATCAGCATTTCTCTGAAATTCCTCCAATTTTTTTTTAACTCTCTGCCTCGGGGAAGAAATTTGCTCTCGATGGGAGATTGAGGCCCGTTTCCACTCTCGACACCTTCTGCTTAGCGCATCGTCCTCCTCAGATGCCGCCGGGATCTGGACATCGTATCCCCTCCTCTGCATCTCCATAGCCGCCTCTCGTACGTTACCGTAGTTTCTGACTCCGTCCTGCCAGTGGATCCGAATGCTCGTGTAGGGAGTTTGGAAGCGCACTCCCGCTTCCTTTAGTATCCGCTTAACTTCTCTGTATTGTTTGCGCTTTTGAACAATATCTGATGCATAGTCATGATCAAAGTAGATCGTCTTGCCATTCACCTGGATTTGCTTCTTTTTCCAAACTTCTCGAAGTATGAGTTCTTTCGTTGTGAATTCCTGGAAATTAATAAGAATCGGACGTGGGAATTCTCCAGGGCGCGGTTTCTGTACAGAGATACGATGGGCCCGCTGGATCTTAAGTTCTAGCCCGGCCGGTATAGGTATCTCATGCTGTAGCAGCTCCGAGACAAAGTCTTGGACAGATCTCCCCTCGGAGCCTTCCTCCACTCCAACCAGGCGTATATTATTTCTGCGGGATCTTGACTCCAGGTCCACCAGCTTGTTCTGAATAAATTTCTGTGTTTTCAAGCTTTGGAGGAGCGCTTCAATTAACTCCATTGTCACATCTTCTATATTTCCCACTCGATCCTCGGCTTCCCCCACTCTCTTCGACAGAGTTTTTATGTCCTCCTTTATCTTGTCGAGCTTACCGCCCAATTCCCGCTGTAGCGTGTTAATGCCTTCTCTCAGCCTTTCATTATCTTGTTTCATTTCTGATTTCAATGATTCGATGGCTTTTAGTAATTCGCCAGCCGAATCTCTAATTATGCCATCGGGGCTCGTGCAGTCTTGTCCTGTTGCGTTATTGGTATTTATTTTTGCGGCTTTATCATGTCCCCTTGGCATTTTGGCCTCCTTTTGCCTTATTCCTCACCAATTGTATTCGTTTTGCTCAATTGAATTGTCTGTTGACGAGTTTTCGGTGTTTTAAATTCCTGATAGGGAGCTACCACCAAACGCGTCCACTCAATCCGCCATGACACCCGGAAGTCAAGCTGCCATTTATTGACTAACCTGCTATTTTATTTTAGGACAACCATGAGGCTCTGCTACCCCTTATTGATATGCCTGGTCCTAACCATGTCCTCATCTTTCATAATTTCATCCAAGTAAGTACAGACAAACACTTAGGAGGTGGTTCATTAGAACGTATAGATTTATGTAACGATAGACTGAATTTGTTTTCTTGGTTTTTGTTTTTTAAGAAATCTTTCTATATTTCAGACACATGTGGACCAAAATGATCCTCACCCATCACTGGCCAACCACTTTCTGTTCGGTGAGTTTGTATAATTAATGAAATCATTGCCCTTTAGTTATCGTAGTTGTGCAGAACCAGTTCCTGTCTTCCAAGTGAAGCAACCTTATATAAAAAAGGAAAAAGTGCACTCATGGCAGCCACACCCAGATTGAACTCTGCTGACTGACTTTTTTATTTTATTTAAAGTGTCATTATTTAATGCCAAGTGCCTCATATTTCACTTGTTCCATTCTTAGTTTTTGGTTCCTTTCCAAAACATTTGAAGTATGCTGGGTTTGATTCAAGCTTATCAAAGTAGTTTCAAGGTCAGTATTATGAAAACACAGGGTTAGTATCACTTCTTACCTGGGTAACACTATGTATCTAACATGATACAGAACGTGTTCTAGTTTTTCAGTAGCAGCTGAAGTCTTTTCTTCATCGGTAGATCAGTAATAAAGCTCTCGTAGACACAACATAACACAATGACTTTCTCGTGTTGACTGCAAACAGTTTTACCACAACTGCACCTTAAGCCCTTGAAACAATTGCTAGAAAAGTCCTTTTATTTAAAAAATGAAAATAATATTATAATCTGTATGATTTTTTTTTTCATTTGTATCCCATCAGCCATATTTGTGCAATTTGTTCCTTAAACATTTATTGTGCAAGTTATTATTATTATTTATTTATTTATTTATTTATTTGTTTATTTAGAGGGGACAGGGGTCATAGTAATGATGCAGAAGTTTAAAAAATTCAAAGAATTAATACTATACTACTGCACAGCTCATTTTTTGAATTAGACACTGTAATTGTAATCCTGCTGATTGGTGAGCTGTGTTATACTCAGTCTGCATTGTCTTTAACCTCATCATACATTTCTATTAGTTTTACTCTCCTTTGTAGACTCAGCCTGTCCGTGTTTGTGATCGTGATTGGTGCCAATGCCACCCCGTTCATTCACTTGTAAATAAGCTGACCCAGGTTTTACAGTCTATCAAGTTAATGGCCACCTTCATGTGATCGCAGCCTGAGTATTAAGATAAGATAAGATAACTCTTTATTGTCATTGCACAGTCATACATAGTACAGTAGTACAATGAAATTGGAAAACTGTCCTACGTCGGCACTGCATATAACACAACACGACACAATATGACACATCACAACGCAACAAACAACACAACACAGTATATTAACTTGGTATAAAAAAGAAGAATAAGTGTATGTGTATTGCACACTGTTATTATTGCACATTAATTATTATTGCACCTTGTTATAAATATAAATATTATTATTGTTATTGTTTTAAACATTGTTACCTCCCCCCTAAAAAAAAAGTCCAGGGAGGTATCCAGTCAGGTCAGCTATTTACATTGATCAGGGCTATTGCCCTGTTGTAAAAGCTGTCCTTGAGTCTGTTTGTTCGGGACCTCAGCAGCCTGAACCTCCTGCCAGACGGCAGCAGCTTAAACACCCGGTGTCCTGGGTGTGTGCACCCAGGACACCGGGTGTCCAATGATTTTTGGACACCCGGTGTCCAATGATTTTTTGGGCCATGTTGATGACCCTCTGGAGTGCCTTTCTGTGTGCTGTGGTGCAGCTGGAGAACCACACACCGATGCAATATGTCAGCACACTTTCAATGGAGCAGCGGTAGAAGACGGTCAGCAGCTCTTTCTTCAGGTCCATTTTTCTGAGGATTCTCAGAAAGGGGAGACACTGTTGGGCCTTCTTTAAGACCGCAGAGGTGTTAGAGCTCCATTGGAGGTCTGTGTCTATGTGCACACCCAGAAACTTGAAACTGGAGACCCTTTCCACACTCGTTGATGCTGACAGGCTGCAGCTCGGACTTCCTCCTTCTGAAGTCAACTACCAGTTCTTTTGTCTTGGTGGTATTGAGGTCCAGGTTGTTATCGACACACCAATCTGACAGCCTCTGAACTTCAGCTCTGTACGCCGTCTCATCTCCCCCTGAGATGAGCCCCACCACGGTGGTATCATCTGCAAACTTGATGACTGTGTTGTCTGGGTGGAACTAACAGTAATGTGTGTACAGAGTGTACAGTAGGGGACTCAGTACACAGCCTTGTGGAGAGCCGGTGTTGAGGCTGAGGGCTGAGGAAAGATGAGGCCCCACTCTAACTCTCTGTACACGGTCTGAGAGGAAGTCTCTGATCCAGCGGCAGGTGGTAGAAGGAAGTCCAATTTCCAGCAGTTTAACTATTAGTCTGTCCGGGAGTATCGTATTGAAAGCAGAGCTAAAGTCAACAAAGAGCAGCCTGGCGTAACGGCCCTGCACTTCCAGGTGAGAGATGGTGGTGTGGAGCGTTGTAGCAATGGCATCTTCAGTTGATCTGTTAGCTCTGTATGCGAACTGGAGCGGGTCGAGTGTGGGTGGCAAGCAGGACATGATGTGACGTCGGACCAGTTTCTCGAAGCACTTCATTATAACAGGTGTTAGAGCAACTGGTCGGTAGTCGTTGAGGCTGCTAATGTTAGTACGCTTTGGCAGTGGGACAATTGTGGCTGACTTTAGGCACGGCGGGATGCAGGACTGGGACAGTGAAGTGTTGAAGATCTTAGTGAAGACCCCAGCCAGCTGGTCTGCACACTCTTTTAGGACCTTTGCGGTTACCCCATCTGGTCCGGCGGCCTTCCTGGGGTTCACTGCCCTCAGTGTGTGCCTCACCTCATATTCCTGCACTATGAGGCTTGGGCTGCTGCTGTCCGATGTTTTTGCTGCTGCTGCCTCTGGTCCCTTCACCTCAAAGCGTGCGAAGAAGTGGAGTGTTAGTGTTAGGGGAAGTGAAACCAGATAACAGAAAGTTATCCTGGGTATGTTGACTTCCTTTAGGACAGACCTCAGAACAGTTCTCATATCCCACTGCATCTCTATTGTCAAGCTTTGAACTGAGTCTCCAAAAGGCAGATTTTGTTCATTTCAAGTCATTCTTTAGTAGATTTATGTGTGATTTATGAGGCAGATGTAGCTTTTATGGGAAAAGTGCACCATGTACTAGGGTACAGTTGCATTCAAAAATTGTAAATTTGTGCATAAATACTGACCTGAAACAGTCCTAAGAGTTCATATTTATCTGGAAATAAATACGAGGATAGTGAATTCCTGATAGCTCTGTAATTTGTCTTAAGCTATTTGCAGTTAATTTGAAGCTTTTATTTATGCAATCCTGTTAAGTATTCACAACATCTGAGTCTTTGGCATTTGTTTGTATATTTATTTATTTATTTGGTCGTAGGAGCTTCAAAACGTGCTTAATTATTATCATGCAAAGTGAACAAACTGAGCTTGCAGTTCTCAAATATCATGTGATATCTTTGCGAGCTATTTGGTCGGACATGTTGAGATTCTCCTTTGTCGAAGTAAGAGTTTCATTGTGATCACAAGTACGCAGTTACCACAACTGACGACACAAAATGAACATCCCCTTTTTTGTGGTTTTTGAAAGCACTTTTCCTGGTAATTATTCTGTCTTGTGAACTTCTCTGACTGAGCATGTCTGTGGGTGTTATATAAGGGTTTATGGCACATACACAACTGTGTCAGAAGGGCATGTCTGATTTGGTAACATCGATGACCCTCGATTAGTTGTACTGTTATTTAGGCATTTTGCTCAGGATGTCAGTTTGCCCTAGACGCGTTTCTGGCTGCTCTCGTTTATGTACACTGAAGATGGAAGCAATAAAAATCCACCACTACAAAGAAAAATACAGCGCAACAACACAACAAACTGCAGGCCCCAAATGACCTTAAAAAAACAACAAAACAAATCAACTTCTCAACTTATCACACACACTGTAGCTTTAAAGGGGTTCCTCATTTCATCAGTCATCAAAGTTCCTGACTGTGTATATACGTTGAATACGTGGTTTCAGTTTCCGATGTGGAATGATTATTAGAGTTGTCTAAATAAATGTTTATATATTTTAGATGGAGCACTGTCAAAGCAACATTAGCCAGTGGACACTACATGGATTCTGGTAAGTGTGTGTGTGTGTGTGTGTGTGTAATACATCCCTGATTACAAGGATGTATTACATGTTTTCCACCATACTGTATATATTGAGTGAATAATGAGGTTTTTTACTTGGTGAAAAAATGAAATCTTTGGCCAAACTATTCATTACCACTGTTGTTATTGCTTGGCTGAATTATGTTTGTTTGTTTCTGTTTTGTTTATTTGTTTGCGTCAGTATCCCCTTTTTTCTGTGAGTGAATGAAGTTTGAATCTTTCTTTTTTCAGGCCAGATGGTGGCGCTTTCTGCAATTCTTCATGGCATTTCAACTCTTCCGAAATAGAGGTAAAACACTATTCAGAGTCTTTTTCTAAATATATTTTTTCTTAGGTGAGTGTAACTCACAGAAGATAATATAACACAAGCTTAAATACCAGTTTGCATATATTAAAAAAAGCTGGAATTAGTTCATGAAATGAATACACAAGTCTCCAAATAGCTGTTTTGAAGTGAAGCACCCAAAACTAAAAAAAATACAAATAAGCATAGAAACCATTTGAAAAGGTGAATTTCTCCTGTTTTTATACTTTAGTCCAGGGGTGTCAAACTCAAATACACAGTGGGCCAAAATTCAAAACTGTAACAAAGTCGCTGGCTAACGTTAATATTTATTGAAATATATTTATTCCTCCAGATATAAGAATGAATCTTTTCTTATGGACTCAAACACATTTTGCTAAAAAACTGAATATGGAACAAGCAAAGCTTAATACTAAACAATATATATATTAGCTGTATAATACCAGTAGGCCAGCTCTGATAGTAATTTGGTATGGCTTCACGGGCCAAATGTAATTAGGCTGTGGGCCAAATTTGGCCCGCGGGCCAGAGTTTGACACCTATGCTTTAGACCTTTTAGTGATGAATAAAACAACGCATGCCTTTGCTTGTATGTTTTCAGGACCTGCTCCCAGACATGAAGACGAGTTGGCCTGACTTGTTTGATCCCTTGTCTAATGACTTCTGGTATGTCTGAGCTGCTGGAACTATAGAGCACTTCTACTACCACTTTAGTGTTGCTTTAATTCAGGGATGTGAAATTAATTAAATTAATTTTACATAGTGGCCGATAAACAGTCTGAGGAATAAGATACCAAAATGTTTTTTGTTTTTTGTTTTAATTTACACACAGTTTTTATTAATTCACATAAAATGTTCAATTTTTTTTAATTTACTGTGGACTCGTTGTGCAAAACAAAACAAAAACCCCCAGAAATTGTCATGCAACTGTTTATCTATTCTTTTGGCCAAAAAGGAGGTGTTTTTCAGCAGGAAATTTTCTGCGTTTCTTCATATTTATCATAGCTATCCAGGTGGTAGGATTGGAGTCTTTGCCCCCCAGGATTCATGTTTGACACCCCTGCCTTATACGAATGCTGCTACATGGTCTGTTTGAGCAGTCCAGTGAATCTTTAAGATAATATGAACATTTCCAAATAATTTTATTTGTGTGCTTTAGGAAATATGAGTGGAAGAAACATGGTACGTGCGCAGCCAAAGCCATTTCTCTGAACAGCCAACATAAATACTTCAGCAAGGCACTGGATCTGTATCATACACTGGATTTGGACAGGTACAAACCACTCGCATATTTACACGTTTATACATATGCACACCTGATTCCTGCAGTCCAGTCCAGAGAAACGCATACAGTTATTTTATGTATGGAAATGTCTGTTTTTGTTATTTTAGCATCCTGAAGAAGTTTTCCATCACGCCTTCTCCGCAATACTATAATGTAAGTTTGATTGTATTTGTACAATCCCAGCTTAAATCTTGTTAGAAGTACCTCACAATGTTAAAGGTCATAACTGCAGCTTCTCTTATTTTGCTCCTGATGTGTCTGTGTAGTTTTCATACATTGAAGGAGTAATAGAAAACTTCTACCACGTCAAACCTAAGATCCAGTGTGGCCATTCAACAAAGGTACATTTCAGGTTCACTGAAATTATTTCAAAATGAGTTTTAACACGTCAGCTGTTAAATTGTTAATTGGTATGTTTTTGATTGTTTGTTTTGACAGAATGACAGTTTCCAGGTTTTGGGGCAAATTGAGTTGTGCTTCAACAGTAGTTTCGCCCTGATGGACTGTGAGAAACAAGTTTCCACGGAATCTGATCCTGATAGAGGTTGGGACTATCCCATGAATGTTGACAAGGGATCAGGGTTATCTGTGTGCAACCACGATGTGCCAGTTTACTATCCACCTGTTGAATAATACAAAAAACCCAATATTTTCACAAATTGAAATTGTACAACACACTATGATGATGATTCTTTTTTATTCGAATGCATTTAAATTCTAACTGTGACTTGAATAAAAACTGCCTTTGATTGAAATGTTCTTTTTACGTCCTACAAACCAGGACGCACACTCAGCCACACTCCACTGTCACTTTGTGCTTTGCTGGAATTATATTCCCGTCTGACTCTTACAAGTAGATAAGACTGCCAGTGCGCAGCATGGGTTTCTCTGCAGCACAGCAGGGGCATTATGGTAATTTCAAGTCAGGACGGGCAGGGAGTTTAATATGCTGCACATTTATAAATCTTCGTAGTGTGTATTTTTTTTATTATTGGTAGGCATATTTATTTCTGCATTGCTACATGTGCCTATGTACCACCTATTGTGTGTCCTCTCTCCTGTTTTGGCAGGGGTGTTTGCATTTCTTTGTATATAGTAATGCATTTTTGCTTTGTTTTGGTTTTGTTTTCAGAATCATGATAACCAAGTTTATCTGGCAATTCAGTTTTTATATATATATATATATATATATATATATATATATATATATATATATATATATATATATATATATATATATATATATATATATATATATATATGATATGCATGTTTTGAGGACCATCTTTGTAAGCCCACAGTGCCACTTCTGAAACACTTTATAACTGCCAAGTATGTGTGTTTGATGTTTCCTTTTTAGGTCTGTTTCCATAAATATAAGGTAGTATGCAGTAAATCTTTCATTTATTTCAATATTCATTAACAGATGTGAGTGTCAGCACAGTACATTACAGAAGATGTTACACAAGTTCACAGCACATCAGTTTTTGCTGACCTATGGCCTGAATAGGGTTTAGCACTTGTTTTGGAAAAGGTTATTTAACACCTCACCGATCTGCACACAGACTTGTTTCTATTGATGCTGTTGGACTGTGGCTTTTTGTTCATAGATGAATTATTTTAAATCTAATGGATTTTATTGTATCTACAGTAGATCAATGCTGTAGTGTGAAATTTCTGAACTAAGCATGTGTATCATTTTTTTCTCTCACAATAAAGCCTTCAATATCTATTCAGTGTCTGCTATAATCATTATGTAAAATGTCATTTTGATATGATGTATTATTTGCTTTAAAAAATTTTACATGCCACAAAACATGGGATGGTTTTAACATGCATCCTGACATGTAGTGTAGTATAGCGTCGTAGTAGTGTCTGTCTATATCGGTGTGTATAAATATTAATGTGATCTACTTATAGATCCTTAATCCCAAACGGACAAAGACACCAATCCATAATCCTGAATCTCCTCCCACAACACCGCACAGCAGCATGACGAAACACATCTGATTACATTTTCATTAGCGGTAAAGTGACCTAACATTCTGTGCCAGTTACATCCAAATATGATCTAACATGAAACGATGCCAAAACCCCACATTTTTAGTCATTTCCAGGTTTAGAGATCACAGTTTGGGCGTTTCAGGTGAACTGCCCTGGATGAAGAATTTTAAACGTAATAAAAGAAGAAGAAATTAAGCCTTGGTCAGCCATGGACACTTGACCTAGGTAGAACGCAGTCCTCATTTACCCCTTACCTCCCTCTTAGTTTGGTCTGTATTTCCATCTCCCTCCCCTTTGCTCTCTCTCTTGTTATGTAACACTGCAGTTCTGCAAAGCTGCTGATGTGACAGATCCAAGTACCTACACACACAGACACCCACACCCACTGATCAACCAGATCCCTCTGTACTTGATTGTGATTGTTGTCCTTGTTGCTGTCATCATTATTGATCCCAACATTGATTACTGCTGCCCTCGGGATTTTATTGAACACTGTTACTCTGATGTGATGTGACTGGATCTTAGCCACTCTTTTCCCATCTACTGGTATGCAGCCTACACTGTAGCCCATGTTATTTTGTCATTTGTTTCATTGCCTGTGTGTGTGGAATTGGATGCCACACACAAAAAAAGAAGGGACAGGAGAAGAGGGAGACGGAGAGGTAGCTGGGTTACAACCATGTGACCTCACCAGCTGTTGCTGTATGCTGTTGGGAGAAACGAAGAGGGAGGTGAGGGCCAGGAGCAGGGGCGAGAATAAGAGAGGGAGGGGTGGCACACAATGTGACTGGTGACAATCCCTTGGTCTGCAGAAAGAGAGAGGGAGGTAGGGAGCAGGGGATGAATAAACACATGCACGGGCAGAGATGTGAAGAGGGAGCTCACACACACGCACCTCCTGATTCAGCGGAACAGATTTATTCGTCACCTCTCCCTGCAGCCTCACGCAGAGAGCCTGATGCAAAACACAAGGCAACCCCAAACCCAGCAGCACAGGTCCCGTTCATCATCCCGCTGTCTGCCTGCGTAGCTTTAAGCCTCTGTCACAACTCTGTCTGCGTGCTCGCCGGTGTCCACTGCAGCTAAGGGACACGGGACCGTCTGAGAAGCCACCGGAGGGACGAGAGGCGCATGCGAATGATGGGAAACCTAAAGAGCGAGGACCGCATTGAGGATGGACCAGTGATGAAGCTGCGAGACAAATAAACGAACCAATAAAAGATCCATTTCTACCCTAGGACCCCCGGCAGGGGACATGATTATCATTATGGGATAGATGCACAAAGGGGGGAGAGAGAGAGAAATCTGCTCGTTGCCATGGATACCAGCACGCGAAAATTCACGGTGAGGAGATGGTTTTCTATTTACCTGAAGAACAAGGCGGCAAGAAACAAAAACACCGCTGGGTTCTGCCAGGTGGAGGTGAGTGGCCTTAGCAGATCATTTGGACACAAATGCAAATATGTTTGCTGTAAGGGGGGCTGCATCACATTTGCACCATGTGCGTTTGTGGGAATGTAACAGCCCAGACACCAGCTCACATGTGCAGCAGACAGTGGACTGCGTGTGTGTGTGAACAGTCCGTGTGCACATGGGAATGATAGTGGAAAGAATGTGTGTTATTTGGTTTGTTTTGGAGTGTTTCAGGAGTCACTGCTGCGTCGTTCTACAGCTGTTGCTGCTTTCTCTGGCCGTGGGGAAGCTAGAAAATAGAGGAATACGAAGGGAGTCACTGTGCTGTGACGGACATAGAGAGAGAGAGAGAGAAGTTGTATGGAAATATAGTCAGACAGAAACGCTAACGGGCAAACAAGCAACAAGGCAGGCAGGTTGATAGATAAATGGATACAGACAGATTGATTCAGCGGTCAGCCTCAGCAGTGGAGGTTTATTTATAGCCCAAACAAAGCAGCAGGGCAGAGAGAGGCAGTGAGTCTTTTGTTGCAGATCTACCTGAATGTTTTGGATATTAATGGAGCAAAACCTCACCTTATCCCTCCCTTTTCTTTGTAAAGGAGTGCTGATGAATCATCTTTATAGGCTACCGTTAACGTGATTGTTTTATTTTAGCAAATGCCTGCCTGCTTGAGTTTGTTTACCTGTCTAGTCGCCTGTCCCTGGAATAGGATGCTCTGATGCTCCATCAGGAGTAGGTGGAAATTACTCAGGCGACCTTGTTTAAGGAATAAACCAGCAATTAAAGAAAAGAAGGGAGCAGTTTGCTCAGTATGAGTTGAAACTTTCCAGCATGTTACAGTTGAAGCCAGGCCTTCAATGACCTCAAAGTGACTGGTGAAAAATCCCATTACAATAAGTTGGACTTTATATTTTTATGTGTGTAAATTAGCTCATGGATTGATTTGATCGAAGTGCATCAACATGCAAAATACTATATAATACAAACTGATATTTCAGTCACCCATTTATAATCCAATTCAGTTTTAAACAGTAAAATCTACAAAATGGCCGTTAAATATAACCTATTTTGCACATTTGCAAAAATGTTATCGTTTCATCTTCAAACTGGAAGAGATCTTCATCTCTTCATCTTACTTGAATCTATTGTACGTTTGTTGTGGGTTATAGATCTATATTCTTGCTATTCACTTATGTCAGTAATTGTATGGTTTTTAGACTTCCACTGTCTACACTGGTATGGCATAGTTCGTATTAGTCATTATTGTACTATCAAGATGAGAACCTTTCCTATGTTGTTTTCTTGATGGTACATCAATCTGGAAAATCAGACTGCAATTACCTCTGAATTCCTGATAGTTAGGAAAATAGTTTGGAGAAACCAGCTGTTTTATCCTTGCTATAATGACAATAACATTTGAAGGCTGTATTTATTTTTCATGACTTGCTTTGGTGGACGTTTCTGGTTTAAGGGGAACTGTAGGAGGGAGATGGCATCAAAAGACTTGCCGTCACTGGAGAAATGAGACCATGTGATTATTTTCAGCCTCATGTGAACGTTCAGTCACTCTGGCTCCCAGATCGAGGGAAGCATTTCTTTCTCTTATCAAACTATTCCACGAGGATGGGTTAGTAGCTGATCACAAGCTGCATTAAATGCATAAAAGGGTATGAAAATACCTCAGCCAAGTGATTCTTCAGGACAGACAGAATCTTATCATATACTAAAAATGAAGGTTATCTAACAGGTTTCATCAAACAAGTGGAGGCTAGAAGAATCGATTTATAACCATTACCCATATTTACCAAGTCCTGATAGTGTTTTGTACAGAATTACAGTATAAAAGAAGTTGCAGTGTATATCATATTGTCACAATATCCAGTCTAAGCCTTGCCTCTTGTTGAAAGTTGGTCATTCACTTCATTAAGCAAACTGAATAGGCTGAAAAAGGCAGCTTACACTGTGCATGATTTCCAGTGACCTCAGCCAATATCTTGATAGCAATATAATGGCTTGTAGATGACTATCTATCTTTAGGTATGGATTTAATGAGTAATTATTACATTGATGGCCTTTTTAAATGCACATTGAGGTTATAGGGACACAATTTAATCATTGCTCATATGTTGTAAAGTGTAATTTATTAACTCGTTTAAATCTCACCTTAACCCTAATCTACCAATAATGACTTCTATCTTTTCTTTCATCAGGATGACAGTGTACTTAAGGAGTTTGACATCAGCCACCATGTTAAGGAGGGCTGTGAGAAAGCAGACCCTTCACAGTTCCAACTGCTTAAAGTGCTGGGACAGGGATCCTATGGAAAGGTACAATGTGCAACCATTTACTTACTGCAGCTTTAAGGCTTTAATCTGATAAAAGTGATGGGACACTGACCTTACGGAAAATATCAGTGTTGACAATAAAAAAACATAAATAACCTTAAAAAGTCTAGAAGGTCACCTCTGAGGCTACATGTATTTGGTATAATGATCATGTTAATATTTTTTATTCCTCTCGGTTTTATTAGAATATGTGGACTTCTCACTTGATGATGCCCAAAAGTAAGTGCACATTCGTGTGACTGTTGAGCACTTCATCCAGACACCATCAGCATTAATATGCTGCTGTAATTGCCTCCAGTCCTGTGGGAAGTATTTCCAAGATAGCCTGAAACCACACTGCAGGAATTTGCTCCTGCTCAGACACCAGAACGTTAAGGTCAGACAGTGATGTGGTGCAATATGGTCTGCCTCGCAGTCAGTGCTGCAAGTCCTCCCAAAGGTGTTGGATTCAGTTGAAGTGAGAGGTCTGTGCAGATTGGTCAAAGCTTTTCACACAAACTCAAGAAATCGTGGGGGTTTTTTTGTACTTGCTTTATGCTATTGAAAAGAGGCGAGCATTTCTTAAAATGCAACTGTAAAAAAGAAAGTGCACTATTGTTCAGTCCACTTAGAACTAAGGTCCTGCTTAACTCTAAAAAACTAGATTCAAATGAGCCAGGAGATGTCCACTTACCTTTTGGCACAGTGAATATATGCGTGTCTGATTTCAGTGCCGCAGCTGATTATGCTTTACCAGCCAATCATCTGCTAATGATAAGCCATCTAGTTCTAATTATCTGTAGATTAGCTGCCTTGACAACGGTTTCACAGATCACCAAGTTTATTTAAATTAGTAAAGGCTCACTGATTTGTTAATGTTACTGTAGATTAGAGATCGGAATGGGCCTTACATGAAACATCAGCAGATGTTGGCATGTGGCTGCCGTTTCCAAGGCTGCAGGCATGGACAAAAGGTCACGTCACAGTGTGGCTTAGACAGCATGTTTACATAGCTTGCTATATGTCTGCTAAATTATTGCAGACCTTGTTTAAATCGTAGCTGTTGTCTCTGTTGCACCGAAACCACATTGATGTGGCTCTTTTATGTAACGTGATGGTAACTTGCTCCGGCTTGGTAACCTACAAAGGGTGAATATAGCATTTTTAAATGTTGTGAAATATAAATGACAAGTTTGTTTTTTTTCTTTTGTTTCAGAAACGTCACTACGAAAGAACAGTTGCACAAAATGTGATGTTTATGGTAATTATCATTGCAGGTGTTTCTGGTTAGAAAAATAAGAGGAGTGGACAGAGGACAGCTATATGCCATGAAGGTCCTGAAGAAGGCAACGCTAAAAGGTGATTTAGTGCAAATACACTTGGCATATTGCCCCATTGGCATCATTTCAAATAGTAATAATAATTTTTTTTAAAAATTTCTTTCAAACCTTTTGTATCATGTTCTTGTTATTGGCTATATTTAAAGAAAGAAACAAAACAAGCACAGCTCCACAGAGGATTGGATCTGAGTCATGGTCATTTGTTAAAATTATTATTGGTTTAGTAGAGGAGCAATAGATATATCATTGCCCAAGTTCTCACAGTGCCCTACATTCAAGGGGATTTTGGGTAAAAGAGGTTAGTTTGTACTTTTGATTCAGATAAACTGTTTTGCGTCAGCCGAGATTATTGTAAACAGGGGTGTACTGTAAAAGCAGGTTCAGATGTCATGTGCTGATTTAGTGACTTTGTACAAGCCTTAATCCTCTTAACCTGCACCTCTGGAATCTAAAGAGTTACACTGTCATCTTGTCAAGCAGACAGATGTTGCAATAACACTGTTATTGTGGTTTTCATTTCACTATAAACCAGCTACACTGGATTTAATTTACCTTAATTTCAAGGAAATGCATTCTTATCCTACATAACACGTACTCGTGTTATTAGACTTGTGACATTTTACAGAATGAACTGGCTGAAACTTCATTAAAAAGACTGCCTTCTATCTCCTACTCAGTTCGGGATCGTGTGCGATCGAAGATGGAAAGAGATATACTGGCTGAAGTGAACCACCCATTTATAGTTAAACTTCACTATGGTGAGTATGAATTACTTGTGCTTTTTCAGCATGTATGTGTTGGAATCTATTGGCCTTATACATGTAGAATGATACATAGTGTTAATAGTGAATGTTTGGCCATTAAACATGGCCTAAGATTTGAAGTAATCAGGTCAGCATATGTACAAGTAATAAGGCAAAAACTCAGATTGCCCTAAATGCTCTATTTCAGAGTTTTTTTCTTTTCTTGGTTGTGTGCTGTTTTCCGAATAGCATCCACTTAAAGGGAAAATTGAGTTTAAGTAGGGGAAAGAAAGCTGAAGTGGCTTATTTCAGACAGTAGATGAACCAAGGGTTAGTAGTAAAGCCCAGTACAGGGCAAATAAGGATATTGTTGAACTATGAATCATGCAAAGCTACTTTAATAGAGTTAAGGAATAAAGGTGTGGAACCAGAAATGAGCATAGAAAAATTGTGTTGGGTAAGTCATTATTTGTTTAATAAATGTTGTTTAGCGTTGGTCTATATTCCTCGTCCCTAAATCAACAGCTAGTGTCTGTTTAAATGGGGCTGTGTGCTGTTGGGGGACTTCAGCGGGGCAGTTGACTAATTAGTCATTTTGATCTGTTACACAAAGACAAGGTGACATTTCACAAGTCATTTTTCTCATTGCATACATGTTCAAAAATGAGGGAAGTCATTGTAGTCTGCCCTTATTTGTATCTATACACAACTGCAGATAAATGTGCAGACTGTGCACAAAATAATAGAATACTTTATAGTCCTCAATACAGCAATTAAAGCCTCAAGACGTGTTTAACTTGCATTTCTGTTTGTGCATGTACTTATGTATTTGTGTAGCCTTCCAGACAGAAGGGAAGCTCTACCTGATCCTGGATTTCCTCCGAGGAGGAGACCTTTTTACTCGTCTGTCCAAGGAGGTAGGCTTCCTGGTTCAAATCATAATCCACTTCTCACTGTTTGTTATGGGAAGGTGTTTGTATAACTCCCATCATTCGCCTGTGAAAGAGATCAAAGACAGTCATTTTTTTGTACTTTAAAGGAGGCACACATATTGAGACAATGTGCCATAGTTCGGTTGGCTCTGGTGAAAAGCGAATTTCATAGGAGAGAGCTCAAAAACAAATATGTGAATCAATAACAGACCAGTTTCCCCTTACTTTTCGTTTTTGCACATTATATTTAATACATTTGTTCATTTGTACTAGGTAATGTTCACAGAAGAGGATGTGAAGTTTTACCTTGCAGAGCTGGCTTTGGCCTTGGACCATTTACACAGTCTGGGGATCATCTACAGGGATCTCAAGCCTGAAAAGTACTAGCTCATAAACATCCCTTTTATGCATTTTAGAAAAAATATTTCGATGCTGATTTTAAAGTTCTCTTCTCCCTCTTAAGCATTCTTCTGGATGAAGAAGGACATATTAAGATTACAGGTCAGTACATCTGACTGAAAACTGTAATTCTCTGCTTTTCTGTCTCTATTTGTCTTTTGACTATGATCCCCTTTTGTCTCTGTCTCACTATCCAGACTTTGGCTTGAGTAAGGAAGCTATTGACCATGATAAAAGGGCTTATTCCTTCTGTGGAACAATAGAGTACATGGCTCCAGAGGTTGTAAACAGGAGAGGTCATACACAAAGCGCTGACTGGTGGTCATTTGGCGTGCTTATGGTAAGTCTTTTACTTTGATAGTCTCTCTACACTTCTGACATGCATGACTAATTTTCCTTCTGAGCATGCAGTCACTCTGCTGGCTTGTATGTTTTATCTAATAATGAATTAACTACAAACTCAGTTCTTAGATAATATGCCAGTGCACTGATTTCTTCGTTTGGCTTTCCTCTGGCAGTAAAACAACTTTAATTACTGTATCTGGCAGATTAGGTCCCATTATTTTCAGCAAACGTGCATCTGCTGGATGCTGCTTGTTTCGCTAGCCTGGTGGCTTACTTTACTAATACTGAGAGGTTAAACATTCACTGACAGCTGGCAGCTACATTAGGTCACCAGGGGAAGATGTCAACCCTGTCTGCCCTTGTCTGGTGTTAGGAATGTACTGATATTAAAATAAACAAATAAATAGCCGAAGATTTCTCAATGTGCTGTAGAGATATTGAAAAGTAAAAGAGATTACTGAAAAAAAGAGAACTCCTTCACATTGTAATCCAATCTTTAATGTGGGTGAATACCATTGGGTGTGGCAAAGTCTATTATCAGGGTGCACAGTAGGTTAGGTTTGTTACAGTGTTAACCAGTGTATATCTTTATTTTATGCCTCTCAGCCTTTTCCAGTTAAATGTGATTTAGGTCATGGTATTATGCGTTAATTTCAACAGCTTTGTTTCTGATTTGGCCCGTTTGCAGTGGAAGTCAAATGACTAATAAAATTTGAAGCAAGCATGCTAATGAGATAATCCACCTCCACAGCTTCCATTATTGGGCGGACGTGTTTTGACAGTTGTTTCGTTGTGTTTTCCAGTTTGAAATGTTGACGGGATCATTACCCTTTCAAGGAAAAGATCGGAAAGAAACAATGGCACTTATTCTAAAGTAAGACTAATTATTGTTGCTATTTTATTGAACCTTCACATCTTTTGCAGGATGTAATGTTTAAAAATTCTTATCTGTTTCCCATTGTCCAACTGCATTTCAATTATCTATATTGTATCTTTGATTTCTGAGGGTTGCTTTATAGGATAAGCTGCTTATATAAATCTGCAATTATTAACCTCAAGAGATCCACTATACCTGAATGAACATAAAAATAAACTGTCAGCAGACATAAACATGCATAAACCTGTTTCTTGGCTTGTCGTTCAGGGCTAAGCTGGGAATGCCACAGTTCCTCAGTCCTGAAGTGCAGAGTTTATTAAGAGCGCTCTTCAAGAGAAATCCTGCTAATCGACTTGGTATGTATAAAAACCTTGAACAATGACAATTAAATGTGTTTTTAGAATAAATTTAGAAACTTAAACATCAGCAGTTTGTGTCCATTTGGATAACTTTTGAAGTCACTTCTTATTTTACACACTCTCTGGTCTCTTGTAATAGGTACACCTAATCAGCACCTCATTTGGGCAAATATTTTAGCAATTCAGCAGCAAATTGCATCACATGTCACATGTTTGGCATGTAGACATGGTCAGGATAACCTGCTGAAGTTCAAATGTGGCATTAGAATGGAGTGAAAGGTGAGCTGAGTGACTTTGACTGTAGCAGGGTTGTTGGTGTCAAATGGGCTGATCTGTATATTTCAGAAACTGTTCTGATCTACTGGGATTTTCCCACATGTTTAGTGAGTGGCAGCTCTCTGAGCAAAAATGCCCTGTTGATGTAGAAGAGCATGAATGAATATACAATACATTGAACCACATGGGCTACAGCAGCAGAAGACCACACCTCATGCTGCTCCTGTCAGCTAGAACAGGAAACTGAGGATATGCTCACCCAACTGGACAACAGAAGCCTGGAAGAAAAAAGTTTCCAGGTCTTATGAGTATCAATTTCTGCTGCAACATTTATATGACAGGGTCAGAAATTTGTTTACACATGAAAGCATGGGTCCATCCTGCCTTGTAGGAGGGTTAAGGCTGCTTATGATGGTGTAATAGTGTGGGGCATATTTTCTTGGTACATTTTGACCCCTTAGTATCAACATATCACATTTACCTGAATATTGTTAATGACCATGTACATCCCTTTATCCCTTTATAGTGTACCCATCTTCTGATGGCTGCTTCTGGCAGGATAATGTGTCGTGTCGCAAAGCTCAGATAATCAAAAATGGTTTCTTGAACATGACAATGAGTTCACTGTACTCAAATGGCCTCTATAATCACCAGATTTCAATCCAATAGAGCACTTTTGGGATGTGGTGAGACGGGAGATTTAGAGCAATTGTGTGATCCTATCTAAATCTCTGAGGAATGTTTCCATCACCTTGTTGAGTCTGTAGTGTGAAGCATTAAGAAAATTCTCAAGGGAAAAGTACCAGTACTAACAAGGTGCTAATTTGGTTTAAAAAAAAAAATCTATTCATATTACAAATGTACCACATATAACACTAGAAATGATACGTTGTCCATTCATGGTTTACAAGAAATTCACCTGCTAAATTCATGATCATTTTAACAGTGATTTAAATGCAAGAGTGAGATAGCTCTCAAGAGCCTTAAAAAAATCACTAAGGGAAGTCGTCGCCCTGGAAACAGCTGTTTGACCTGTTGCCCTGTGGTAGATGTTACATTTCCACCACAATAAAGGATAAATAGATTAAAGAACAGTTTTTTAAATGCACCATGGCATGGCGGATTTATTTATTTATTTGTAGTTTTTACTCCTTCATATCCATAATTATTTATTATCTTCAACTGAAAGGGTTTGTTTTACTGTGTGAATGATTGTTGAAGTGTGTGAATTGATTTTATTTTGGAGGTACATGCGGATGTAGCATTTCAGTTTTATTACATCTTGTGATTTAATGACAATAAAAGGCATTGCGGTTGATTCTGATTCTCTTAATCTGTGTTACTTATAGGTGCAGGACCAGATGGAGTAGAAGAAATAAAAAGGCACCGCTTCTTTGCATCAATAGACTGGAATGTAAGCATAATTTATTAAGAGTATTCTGCAATATAGATATTTGGGTACTATAAACTTGTATTATACCGTTATTGTCTTATAACCACGGTCTTTCTCACATTTACGAATAATAATAATTTCTTACTGCATCAACTACATTGCTGTTGTAGTTTTAAAGTGCAGTAATGAGATTATTGACCTGAGTTAAACTTAAAATCAGCATCACATGGATCAGGTTTACTTGGTCAAGACAACTCCTCCTTCACTTCCTCAAGAGTTGTCCATAGTCACGGCACTTTAACATGCTCATGTGATGTTGGTTAGCAGCAAAACCCCAAACTTCCTTTTCTGTCCATCTTGCCTAACTTTTTTTGCAACTAATCTTCTTATCTGTAAAAGCCTTTGTCTCAGAAAGTTGGCTCATGTGCAAATGTTTTCACTAAAGTCTTTATCCTAACTATCTTTATCTAACCTTGAGACCTCAGCTCCTTTGGATGTACAGTGAAAAACAATTTGCCCCCTTGGCGTTCTTCAAAATGCAAGCTGTGCTTATTGCATGTTAGAAAACAAAGCCCTCCTACACTATTTGTGGGCTGAAACATTTGTCAACAGAAGCAGAAAAAATATTCATGTCATTTTTATAAATTTGAAGATTGCATTTCTGATAGGGCTATTTCATTCCCATTCCATTCATCCAGCATTACTTTAAAAAAGTGACACATATTCATGTTGGTTACACACCACCAAGCCTGCTGGCTGCCATAAAAGGGGATTTGGTTTTTCTCTCTCCTTTAAATCAGTTTTAAAAGCAGAAATCTCAGCAAAGCAATCATAGACTCATTTGTTTTATTGATTGTAATCATCCTCCCTATAAATATCTGCTCTGATCTCTTAAAGCACCCTTCCTTTTTAATCACAGATGTTTGGAAGGCTTGGGACTCTCATTTATCTGCTTTTGTGAATTATGGCGCTCTTATTTCTATCAGAATCCACTATCATCGGCTTTACATGCTCGCTAATCTCTGCCCTCACCGCGGGTTCCCATTGCTGCCCTCCTCACTACATTACTACCTGCTCACTTCCACACAACATGCTCCCATTTACACATGGTGTTGCTGGCTTGATGTGACAACTGTCAGTAAGAGGCTTATGCTCTATTCTGCACTATGCTAATTAAATCACTGTACTCTATCAGGCAGAATGATTCCACATCATTCATCAGAACCTTTTCTGACTTTGCGGTCTTAGCCTTTCTTTAATGTCTTGATCTTTGAAATAGTAAAGATTTGTAGCCTCATTTTCTCAACACTATCAAATGAAAACCAAATACTCAAATGCATCAACACTTCCCAATTTCTAATAGTCTCTGTTGGTTACTTTCCATGTATGCTAGTAATAGGAACCCAGAAAGATTGTTCCCTTTAATGGGCACTGCAATGGTGACATCTGCAGGCTATACTCAGTATTACAGCAGGTGCCTTTCTGCTGCTGTATAATAGCTATACAACCAGCCACCAGTCTTTACTTCATATTAATTTTTTATAATTTTTTCCCATTAGTGGATATTCACATTTATTCAGAAGTCCTGAGAGGTGTTTCAAGATAGGTGCCAAGTTGCAGCACTTGCTTCTAGAAGGACCTTGTTGTATTCTGTCACATTCTAATTTGCTCTACTTTTTTCCTTTTTTTTTTTTTTTTAACTTCGGTTAATGAATAATTGAATATGATAGTCAGTGAAGAGCAAAATATATTGTATGATGGATGGTTGCGTGGTGGTTAGCACTGTTGCTTGAGTTCAGCTCCACCATCTGGGTGGGGCTTCTCTGTGTGGAGTTTACATGCTCTCCTTGTGTTTCCGTGGGTTCTCTCTGGTTTTCTTCCACACTCCAAAGAATGCAATTATTGGGGTAATGGATGATTTGAAGTTGCCCATGTGAGTGTGAATGGTTGTCTGTCTCACTGTGTTAGCCCTGCGATAGACTCCCCCACAACTCTGACAAGGATCAATCAATCAATCAATCAATCAAGGCTTTATTCGCCACGTGCAGGTTGCCCTGCAGTGAAATAGGACCCCCCCCCCACCCCCCCAACCTTACACACACAACACAGACATCACATGGGGATACAGGTCGGAGATCGGTAGCATTACAGAAAAAAAATACTGAAATAAACACTACAATGGGAAAGTACAAGAGGAAAAAAAAGAGGGGCTCAGACCCGTCGTGTTCCCAGGAGGGAACAAGCATCGAAGGCATTTGGAAAGAGAGGGGGGATGAGTGTGTGCATATCAGTGTATATGTATGTGTGTGCGTGTCCAGAGTTCAGCTGAGACAGTGTCCTTCGCCCTGCTAGGCTAAGTAAACAGTCTTCCAGCCAACCCAGGTGGCCTTGCATGGAATGGGAAGGAACAGACTAAACACAGTCGTTATCAGGGTGTTTTTGTTTGGCTCCAGCCTTGCGACCGCAACTGGCGCCGAAAGGGTATCCGCATGAAGTGATGGTGCTTTTTACTTTAGTGCGAACAGCTCATATGAATTTCAAAGCCGTTCTAACAGTCCAACACTGGTCTCTCAATCTCCCGTTGGAGAGCCGTGAGCTTCTCCATGATGTTATCAAACTTGCGCTCTGTGATGTTGTCATTCTTGTGCTCAAAGAGCTGATTCTGAGAACTCACGACCACAGTGAGCCTCCCCAAGATGTAATCCAATTTGCGCTCAGAGATGTTATTCCGAGCGAGCCCTTCCAAGATGTAATCCAGTCTGCACTCAGAGATCTTATTCTGAGTATTCACAGCATCCGTAAGCCTCTCCAAGATCTTATCCATGCTGCACTCAATGAGGATAAGCAGAAGAGTTGAATGAATGGATGAATGAATGAATGAATGAATGAATGAATGAATGGATGGTGTAACAAGTGCTACAGTTTTGCACAGTGTCTGTCTGCTAGCTAATGGTACAGTGGCTGTACCCAGTGAGGAAAAAATGATAAAGTGGGATAATATCACTCGAGACAGAGAAAGGTATAAGAAAAAACAGGAAGATGAGAGATTATTTTCTAAGGTAAGGACTCCTTAGCAAGTCATATTATAATATGACAAAATAAAGTTGTCCTAAATCATTTTAATTTTTTTTAATTGGATATTGGATCTGTACATACATTGTCTGGATATTTCCAATTCTGAGACTATATTACAAGAAAAGTCCATGTCAATCAAAGTATATACTTGACTGTAAGGGCAGGCTAAACTGGGAAGTTTAATGGTTACAGTGATGAACTGGTGAAGGGCAGACTTATTCATAGAAAATGCTCTTAAACTGGTTGTTGTTCTCTTTTCTTTTTTTTAAAAATTGTTTTAATTTGTAATATTAAAAAATATTTTACAACTTACAACAATTGTTTAGTATAGCACTTTGGGCAACTATTTTTCCGTGTTTAAATAAATAAATTTTACTTATTTGTCTTATTTGTGTGCAAACCTAGCAAACTTGTGGACTATTTTTTATCAGATCTGACTGAAATAATCATTTTTTCCCCCCCAAACACGCTATAGTCAAAGCTTATACATCGTGTTTTCTTCTGACTTTTATACCTCCTTTACAGATCATGTGTCATTTGTGTTGAATTCAGCTGCTGGTGTAACAGTATTCCAATTTCTCTGGTTTTTTTTGCTCATTCATAGAAGCTGTACAAGAAGGAAGTGAGGCCTCCTTTCAAACCAACCGTTGGCAGACCTGAAGACACTTTCCATTTTGACCCTGAGTTCACCTCCAGAACACCTACTGGTAACTAAAGCATGTAGACACACATGCAAATACAGAATTAATGTATAGGTTATAGGCGACTGGGTTCAATGAGGAACAGAAAAAAAAGAAAACTACCATACTGATCAATCGTTTTTACTAAACTTTAATATTTCTAAAACACTGTCAAGCACTCTGCAGACGTTTGGTTCAATGTGTCTTGGGATATCCAGATTCTCCAGGCATCCCTCCCAGCGCGAACACACACCAGTTGTTTCGTGGTTTTAGCTTCGTTGCAACTAACCAAACTCAGGAGTCCAGTGTTGCTACAGTAGCGGCCACTCCTCAAGAGCTGAACATCAACCCCATCGCACAGGTATACATCTAATTAAATCACAGACTAGCACACAGTTTATGTATTTAGGTTTCTGACCTTTCCAAACATTACCTCAAATAAATTCCCTGTCAGCAACTACATAAGTCATTTAATGTTGTAGTGTTTGTGCACCTGATTATGTGTTTTCTACATAGCATCTCTGTGGTGATCTGGCCTTCGGTGATGTTTATGATCTGAAAGAAGAAATCGGACACACGGGAACCTCTGTCTGCAAAAGATGTCTGCACAGAATTACTTCAGTGGAGTATTGTGTGAAGGTAGGGGACACTTAACCTGAACTGCAATTTATTTAAATACACTATTGATTTACTCTTTGCCTTTAGAGCCTCAGCAGTAATATTCTTTACTATGATGGTGTTGAATGTAAACAGGGCTATTTGTTAGCTTGTGAAATGACTATTTGGGGCTGCTTACATATTAAAATAAAATGTAGTCAAACTGGACAAAACTTGCATGCTTCCTGAGCTGTAACTCAGAGTTAGTTACAAATCACTGGTGATCCATCATGCTAATATGCTGTGCACATTTATGTCAGATTATTGACAGAGTGAGGAGAGATCCGTCAGAAGAGATTGAGATTCTGTTAAGATATGGACAGCATCCAAATATTATTACCCTGAAAGATGTAAGTACAGCACATGAGCCTGCAGAATAGTGATTTTTAATTTGCATGTAATTTTTCCTAAGCATTTTTTCTTTTTTTTAAAAAGATATTTGTTTGTATCTTTCTTCTGCATTCACCTTTACCTATAGGTGTTTGACGATGGCCAGTGTGTGTATCTGGTTCAGGAGTTACTGAGAGGGGACGAGTTGCTGGACAAAGCTCTGATGCACACAAATTTTACTGAGAGAGATGCATCAGACATCATGTGCGCTCTGACCAAAACTGTGGAATATTTACACTCACAGGGGGTAAGCTGGATGAAAGGAGGGCTTAAAAATCAATCTTTGAATTCAGGTGGGGCGGTTCAGTCCCAGTGTCATAACATAGTGCATATACATTGCCAAAGCCCCATAACTTCAGAGGTCATTAACATCAGCACAAAAGCTGTGTGCTGTCCATGTAGTATATTTATATGTATGCACATTATTAAGGCTTAATGGTGACTATTTTTTCCAGGTTGTACATCGAGACTTGAAACCCAGCAACATCCGCTATGCAGATGACAGTGGACTCCCAGAATGCATCAGGATATGCGACTTTGGTTTTGCCAAACAGCTCAGAGCTGAAAATGGTTTGCTGATGACTCCCTGTTACACAGCTACGTTCATGGCTCCTGAGGTACATCAGCAGTCATTACAAGGTGCATCTCAGTATCACTTATACAAATTATTTAACAGATATCTGTGAGTGGTTTTCTTTGCTTTTTTTGTATATGTGCAGATTTTGAGGAAACAGGGTTATGATGCAGCCTGTGACATCTGGAGCCTGGGGATCCTGCTCTACACTATGATAGCTGGGTGAGTTTATAAGGTCTTAATACAACTCACACTCACAGGTTGTGATACAGTTCAGGTGTAAACTGTATGCAATGTTGCAATTTTCTTCAAAGACTCCTGCAACAGCAATAAAGAGCATGTCTAAATTAGAGATGGACCGATCCGATATTATGTATCGGTATCGGTCCGATACTGACCTAAATTACTGGATCGGATATCGGCGAAAAATAAAAAATGTAATCCGATCCATTAAATATCACGAAAGCACCTCACAAAACTTGCAACACGCCGTAACTCACCTCAGAACGTTAGCAGTCGGAGCAGTATGCATCACGTGATAGAGCGGCTGTGGCATGCGGGACCTGTTGGTGGTCTGGATAGCATGTGGAGCTTCGCTAGCAACCTGGCATTTCATCTCCGACAAAGTTATCCCCGAGAGAAGTAAAGCAAGTGTGTAAGTCCATCTCTGAATGTTTGTAAAGCATTCCTGCGTTAAGCTTAACAAGCGACTGCCTCTCGCTCTCCGGCTGCTACTTCAATCGTGAAACTGATCAGCTGATCGGCTTTTCTGTCGCGAGTCCGTCTCTCTTGTTTGTTTTTGGCCCACTTTGCACCAGAAAGAGGAAAACAGCGGCTGAACAACAGCAGAACGTTTAAGCTTGATAAGCTGTTGTTAGAATTTATTTAATATTACTTTCTACTCGAGGATCTTTTTCTACATAGCTGACGTAGCTGACGCTGGTAACTGTGCAGGGGCGGATCTAGCAAAGTTTAGCCAGGGGGGCCGATAGGGCATGAACAGGGAAAAGGGGGCACAAAGACATACTTTTCTTTCTTATTCTCATTTAAAATGTCGAGCTTTTAATAAATAATTATCTGACACCCAAAGTTTTAATTTAATGTAAAATGAATAGAAGTCAATTACTGTATATAGTGACTATTAAGTCTAATATATATACCCTAGTAAGCTATAGTACTTTTTCCTTTGGGAAGGTACCATCTGTGCAGTCTGCAATTTTGTTGAAGAAAGATGTTGAATCTATTTAATATTTCTTGAAAAATAATTGATTTCTGTGCATTTTTTTTCACACTGCATCAAATTAAGGTTGATTACGTCGATTAAGCATCATGAGGTGGCGCGTGAGGGGTGGTTCCCCATTTTATTTATTTATTTTTGTTGTTGCTGGGAGTTGGAACCCTATTAGTTAGGTTGCTTAATATTTACGCTAAGTACTCTTTAAAATACCAGAATAGGGAGGATGGTGTAGGTTTAAGTTTATTAGATTGATCAGTATTGCTGAACTATGAAATATTTTTTTTGCATATAGGTATAACAGAATAGCTTTAGTGTAGTTGTTGTTTTAAACTTGAGTATGAACTTATACAAAATGCAGCAAGATATTTAAAAAAAAACAGTTTTGTTGATTAAAAAACACTATATCGGATTCATATCGGTATCGGCAGATATCCAAATTTATGATATCGGTATCGGTATCGGACATAAAAAAGTGGTATCGTGCCATCTCTAGTCTAAATACACCCCCCCCCCCGGTGAAATAACAGTGAGACAATAAGAGAAAATGTCTCAAATCGGAGGTCATGGTTTTCTGGAGTCATGCATTTTTTATTAGATTGAATTGCTTTCTGTAAGTGGGCATTGTTGTTGGTCAGTTTCAGCCCATTTGCCAGCAGTCCCGAGGACACAGCAGAGGAGATTCTGGCTCAGATCGGCTGTGGGAAATTCATTATCACAGGAGGAAACTGGGAGCTGGTGTCAGAAGCAGCCAAGGTTCAAACATCTTAATGCTTTCTGATTTGCATAAAATGGAAATGTTTGCCTCTAGCATCGTAGTATCAGTGCAGAACAAATATATTAACCGTTCATGTCCCCATTTGTTTAACAGGATATCGTGGTTAAGATGCTCCATGTGGACCCCCACCAGCGTCTGACTGCCCCACAGGTACCATTAGTCCATAACATAAACTGGCCTGTCATATGGCATATTGTGCTATTAGTATAGTGCAGGTCCCACCTTGACAGTTTTTTTCCATCATGATATAATGAATATGCTATAGATATAAATTTTATTAATTTAGACAAAGCAATAGATTACAAAAGTGTATACAAACTGAAATTTTACATACATATCATTTCCTTTAGCCCAGATGTACACATATGCACTGAGCCTGATGTTCATACCACGACAGTATATCATGTGTTTGACTATATACCTACACTGTTTGCAATACTACAGATGTATCATGGTTGTGGTGTTACCACGTTATATACATTATATACATTCAGAGCTGATATCAGTTTTACTGTGATGCTTTTCAGGTTCTTCGTCACCCCTGGATTGTTGAGAGAGACCAGCTCTCTGACAAATGTCTCACCAGACAAGATCCACTCATTGTCAAGGTCAGAGCCTTTGTACTCTATGTAATTACAAATACAGATTACTATAGAGATAAGCATATTATCCCCTGTATCGTGCTAATATAGATGGAAAAATCACTTATATATCTATTGCTCAATCTAAAATCTTCTAAGGAGACCTCCAAAGAAAAGTGGATGTTTATAGTTTTTTGGGGTGGGTATTTTTATACTGTAGCTCCTACATTTTATGCTATTAATGTTTTGAGTTTGTAAGACTGCTACCTATATCAGGTCACTGTAACAGAAACTTTAACATTTTATTTAACCAGGAAGTCCCACTGAAATAAAGTGAATTCTACCTTAAAACAGAAGTTTGGTTCATCTTCGATGTTTAATGCAGAGTAGTCTTAAAAAGTATCTGGGAAAAAAAACACTTAAATTGTACCTGAAAGTATCAGATGTATTTGGATAGAGGAATGCAGCTTATAAATCGCTCCATTTTTACCAGCAGTGGTGCTGATTTACTGGTATGTCCATATTTTCAGTATTAGAGTGGTCTCCTATTAAACTGATTAATTTGCACAAAAAGAAGTAGGATTCAAAGTTGCATGCATAGCTTTATAACTGTTTCAGAGTAGTCCTCAAGGTCTGATTAGTTGATAATAAATATAAGTACACAATTTTAGTAAGTATAATTCTATAATTTCATACATGCCACAAAAATCTGTTATTGTTAAATTGAAAAGGCATAGTTAAAGTACTAAATAAACACTGTAGAGTAGCCACATGTGGTAAATGATTTATTAGTAATTCTAATAGGTTAACCTCATAGATTAAGTATACATAGATTAAGTATACATTTTAATCATACATTTTAACATAGGCTATTAAGGTACATAAGAGAAGATGCACTTTACTTTAAAGCTTGGGAATTCTTTTGTTATAACAGGTACAAAAATTATATATATTTAATAGCTAATATAATTAAATGGGTAACCATCAAATAGATTGTCTGGTCAATAATTCCTTTAAAATGGCTCTTTTGATAGTAAAGGTGTCACCTGAATTACACTGATCCAATACAATGCATTCTACTTTTATTCCACTAGGGGGCTCTATCTGCCACCTATTCTGCTTTGAGGCGCTGTGCTCCTGCCCCTGTCCTGGAGCCTGTTCAGTCTTCTGGCCTTGCTCAGCGGAGAGGGATGAAGAAACTCGGGAGTCCAAAACTCACTTCAGATCCTAAGGAAAAGGAATAGCCTCAACCATTTGAATGCAGCACAAATATAATTTTAGCTTTTAATCGTAGACCTGCATTCTAAAAAGCACAAATCACATCTAATAAACTATAACATGACAATATAGAGGCCTACTTGTACTGGCACCAGGATTA
The DNA here is from genome assembly GCF_057382275.1 of Copadichromis virginalis. NCBI lineage: Eukaryota > Metazoa > Chordata > Actinopteri > Cichliformes > Cichlidae > Copadichromis > Copadichromis virginalis. The sequence goes on from NC_140618.1 coordinate 17,007,289, forward strand.
GCGTCAAGTCACTCGGTGAATTGTTTCAATTTTAACAGCTTGATGCACTGATATAAAATTCATCACATGCACCTTCATTGGAAACTGTGAAACTGAGTGGCTTGAGGAAGTCAAATAATAGACCTTAAAATAAATTATTCTTAATTTTGAAAAGAGAATTTTCAATTCAAACATAGACATTTTATTAAAAAAAATTGCTTCTAACTTACCCGTCCTTTGGAAGCTGGCCTTGATTTCAGTTGGTTAACATCCTTGGTCATATAAGTGGCAAGGCTGTCTTACAATACACACAGACAAACTCTTATCTGCCTTGAATTACTGTATATTTGCAGGAACGGCTGCAGTTCAAAGTAAGAAACAGTAGACTGAAAAAACGAGTATTCAGTGCCACAAACATAAAAGTAGCAGTATGGTTTATATATTTTTGTATGTCAACAAAAGCATAGCATTTATTGTTCCAAAGTCATAACTTATACACACAGCATCTCTCTTAGATTAGCATATTTTACTCCAATCCTCAGACTCATGCCTGTTAAAAATGTAAATATCCTACCAAAGGGAATTATTTATTTAAAAATGCCATCTACATTAAGAACCACTGGATGTTGCACTCGAGCACCAGCAGAACAAAACAACCTAGCGTAAATATATATATTGTACGGCTGAGGTATAGTACAATTAAAAACACCAGAGGCCAGTGCCACTGGCACCTTTCTGTACCAGATTTTTTTTTTTTTTTTTTTGCCCGATTCAGCTGCTTTCATACGGTGTTGTTCATGTCTGAGGTGGAGCAACACTTGTTGGGAGACTTTAGTCCTCAGCAAGTCGTCATTCAACTGGAGTAACATCATTTCCACTTTACCCATGTCTCTTCTGTTCTGCTCCTCTGGAATATACAGCTACTGAGATACTGAACAGCTATGCTCAAATTTCAAAACACACAGGAAGACTGACTATTTACAGAACCTATAGCAATGCCATTTAGTCTTATTGGTAGAAAATGTGATCAAGATTTTTCTTGCATAATTGTCTTCCACAGCCTTTGATTCACTGAGTAGTCTTTAAAAGAAACATGGCACACTCTGCAGTCTATACATTTTAGACAACGTCCAGCATAATTCATCAATTTGCATGTGCTCAAATGTGTTTATCAGTAGGCTTATGTTTGCCATTAGTATCTGAAAGCCAAAACATTGGAGAATCACTGTGTCAGATTTTTGTATATACTGTCTAATGCTGCTGCCCTGATTTTATCTAATGAGATGTTCACTCATAAAGACGAGGTATGATAGAACAGGGTTTTTTGCAGATACTAGTAGCACTTTGTGTTGTACAGGTAAGCCGTAGCAATGTAGATTATAATGCTCCACAAGTTAGAAACATACTTGCTGATCAGAGGTAAAACGTTTTGAGATGTGCAAGAAATAAGCACTGTAGTAGAGACAATACATTCTGCACACAGTTTTGTTTGCCAATTCAAAAACTGTGGGTTTTGTTGCACTGCACAACGGCAAAAGGTGTGGCTGGCGAACTGATGAAACTATAAGTATGCAGTATGAGTATGTGTGTTGTACAACCGTAAAAGTAATGTTGTATATATTGTTTATTAATTTAGACTGTACGTACTGTTGTGCAAAACCAACAGTATGTTGTATCAGCAGGCTTGGTTGTACAACTGTCAGCAACCAGGAAGACCGATATATTGTTTAGCAAATATATTGGGACTGTACATATTACATTGTGTTGTGCATCCATTGCTGTGTACATACTGTCTATACCCAGCCAATTGTTGAAGATATTGGCCAGAATGCCAAAGTTTTACAAATAAAGGAAAAGAACGGAAAATGACATTGAAGTGTATGAAGAGCTGGTTTGATTTGTTATTCTGACTTGTGACAGAAGCGCTCCCAGTAACGTGATCGATGACATTAACCTGCATGCAATCAATCAGCCATTGCCTAATAAGGATTTGGCTTGTAAAAATCTATATTTTCATAACATAAACAAAAGGTCCTGTTCCATTTAATTGCTGTGAAGTCAGTGTAGTTTTATATTTAATAAGAAGGGTCACACCAAAAGAAATTATTTTCCAGTCATTAATAACCATTTCCTAATATCTACAAGTACTGAGAAAAATGTTTGACACCAACTTGCCTGTGAGGGGTAGAGGAAATCTCTTATTACCTGCCTTTTTTAGGAGTGAAACCTACTAAACCCAACATTTTAAACCTTCATGGTGCAGCAGCAGCAGCAGCAAGCCAGAGTTAAAGCCACTAGATGGCAACCAATCATAGTCCATCCTTTTGCTCTCTTTCCACTGCTTACTTGAAGTTGTCCCTTTAGAGCCATAATCCCTGAAAAAGAAGAAGGAAAACTCTTTAATTTATATCAACCACCAGGCACACCATAAAAGCTTTTAGCAGGCACTGAGCTGATGTGTCAGGTGGGTGTGGCGGGCTCATCAGCCCTGACATTTAAGTGCAGTAGTGCTCGGAGCAAAAGGGATTGTAGGATATGAGTAGATACAGATGACAAGCCCCCCTGTGAAGATGATTGCAGTGGAGTGACAAGAGGAGACCAAACAACAGACATAGCAAGGAGAAGGTGTCGGGAGGGGAGAGATGAAAGGCAAAAGAAAGAACAAAAGCTTTGAGAAACAATAACTCAACCCGGCAATTACAGCTTTGTCAGATTTTATGTTATCTTTTCATAAGGGGAGAACTTCAAAAATGTACTTAGAATCTTAAGAGTATATCGCCATTTTGAATTTATTGAAATCTTTGTAACTTTACCTTATGACTATGGAAAAATACAAATGATTGGTTTTGGTCTTAGGATTTTATATCATATTATTATTATTATTATTTTTAAATCTGTGGATATTTAAGTAAACCATGAGTTGGAAAACTGGTTAGCACCTGATACAGGTTAGCACCCTGCAATATGCAAGTTTTCAAATGCCTATGTAAGCAACTTTCTGATTTAGTACCAACAGTGGTGTTGTTGAAAGGGACATGACATTTTTCTGTAAAGTTAAGACATTAATATTTGCAGTATTTTGGTTGCCTCATCGCTACATTATTTTTTATTTTTTTTAAAAAGCTATTTCATATTGTCATAAAGATGAGGAAGACCAAGATGGATGCAAAGACAAAACAACAACAACAAAAACCCAACAAAACAAAACAAGAAACACTGTTACTTTATGAAATCCCTGGGAAGTGAAGTGTTCCACTTAGGAAATCCCCTGGTACAGTCACCTTAACACCATGTCTTTTAATGACAAACCAGTCAAGCTGCAGTCCTAGATCCACATCCTCAGTCTATGTGAGATGTACCCCACAACCAGACTGTATCAGCCCTCCAGAAGCTGAGCTACAGTATGCTAGGCCGAACCTGAGGTACTGACTTCCAGCGTTGGCTGAGCCAGTGTAGCTTTCATCCTGGATGGAGGGGTTGACAGGCCCAAGCACTCTTTCTCAATGTACATGTACTTTTGTAAGTGTTTAATACATTCAGCGAGAGATAACCCTGCTTTTCGTCAGAGTTTTGTTTGTTTGTTTGTTTGTTAGTTGGGTTTTTTTTTAATGGCAATATTAAATGCCATTTCTGAGCCTCCTCTTTGGGAGACCTCTGCTGATCACCTGCATGCAGAGATGTCTGAAATATAGCCGCTGGCTACTGAAGTAAAACATTTTGGTAGTTTCACAGCAAACTGTAGTCTGTGCTTTTGGGACATGAGAAATGACATATGCTCAAGCCAAGCCAAGAAGTGGGGGCCTTTTCCATTCCCTTGCCCTTAAAAAGAACAGGAGCTCCTCCTGCTGGGGATGAAGGGAAAGAGAGTTTCTTTTGTTATGTTTTTGTTTTTGGTTGGACACCCTACAATTGGCAAACTGCCTGGCTGCAGAATACTTTCATTGTTTTGTTACCCCCTGAGCAAAATGAAGTGGTCACACTTGGTGACACTAACAAAGTATTTCGAAGTGACTGATGATACTGAAGGGGTGCTTGGTGGCACTGTCATTTGTCCTAGCATCTCCTCTCTTTGAACTAGAGGGGATGGAGACTGATGCTGGATTCCATCCACCTAAGTAAGATATTGGAGTTGGGAAGAGTAGTAGTAGCAGCAGTAGTCAGAAGAGAAAGAAAAAAAAACATATTTTTTATACTCCCTAGGCAAGTTAGAGCCACTAATACATCACAAAACTTGCAATGTGTGTGCACTCACAGATAGAAGCTGGCTGTGCATGGCTTATGTAATGAGTCACACACAACAGTGTGAGCACAGATTACAGGTTTTACAGTTTTACTATATATGTTCACTGCTGCCATCTTGGATTGTGAAATCAGGGCTGGAAGTGCTCTCCAGCTTTCTGAGTTGGAAATCTGAGTTGAGGGGGCATTCCAGTTGCAAATTCTAATTTAGAAGTTGAACTTTCTGGCTTCCCAATTCAAATGGAAAGCAGTACGAGAAAGACCTGATAAACTGGGAACTGCAGAAGCACCTGAATCATAAACTATGAGGGCATTAGTTTACCCTTTCCATCCCTTCATGAGGTGATACAGAATACTGATTAAACGTTAGGTCAAACACTTCTTCTTACCCTCCTTTGGGCATGACAAGTTTCTTGCAGCCACCACTAGAAATAAATGCTTTACCCCAAAGCCTTGTGGTTTCTGCCTGCCTTGGCCTCCTGAGCAGATTGGGACACACTCTCCTTCTCTCTGCATTTTAACTCCACTTTGCCTATCCCTCACTGCCACTGCTGGAGCTGCAATGCTAGCTCTATGCACCTGGTGGGGTAGTGAATTTGATTTTTGTGGTAGGCAGAGGACGAAAGCTTCTCCGTCTTTCTGTCTTTCATTTTCTCCAAGACTGGGCCACAAAAGACCTTTGGCGGGACACAGGGTACGTCCATGACTCCAGCCTTCTTTGTCCATGATTGACAGGTTTAACCACAAGACTGTCCCACCAGAGACTGCAAGGCTCACCCACAGCCTTGGACTCCTCCACAGGAAGAGCATGGAATAAGTGTATAAACTACATACATTTTATACCAGAGTACAAGGCTTGGATTCATATCTTCCAAGTCTTTTCTTGATAAACAATGTGACAATGTTAAGGGAACATGCTGACTTTGCTGTATAGTGAGATCAATCTGCAGTAACACATAAATTATAGGTCTGCGTCAGATGTACATCGTAACTTACGACATAACCAGAACCGTTTCTTCTGATGTGCACCTCCTGAGAAATGTAAATACACGCCAGGTCAACTGCTGGAAGGTGGTGTCATCCTTGTCCTCCTTCATTTTGTCTAAATTGAGGTCTGTGTTGACGTCGCCATCCAGGTTACCCTCATTTCAGTTGAGGAGTCATTCACAAATGGCTGGGACACAACCAGTTCTTGCCCTCTATCATGTTTACCCATCTTGCGGTGGCTCATAGTTGATGGATGTCAGTCACAGCATTAGTGGCTGACAAGAAGGGGTCCTGCTGGGGTAGCAGCTATAACCATAGCCTGTTGGAAAAGGATGACATGTTATGCCATCTGTAGGTAGCGCTAACATCTGGGTTAAATCCAAATTGACTGTGTTAGCATGAGGGTTAGAGGCCATAACATGGCTAAACGAGTACGTCACCAAATTGCAGCTTCACATTGCTCACTTTTTCACTGTAGGAATCACTTCAAAGTTAGAACAGCTAATAATTCACATTATAACAGTCTCCTCTTTAGTTACATCTTTGCCTTTATATTCCAACATTCCCCTTCTGTCACAAAACAGAGGTCCAAAGAAAAGGGATATACACACTGACAGGGACAGATATCCCACCACCTATGGCACTGGATGTGCGTACATGCATATAAACACACACACACAGAGACACAGACCCTTGGACACCCTGTGGCATTACAGCTCGACCTGCCATTCGGACATTCACCGAATCAGACGGACAAATCTCTAACAGACGGCTCCTGACAAAGAGATTATCACCGTGACAGGAGAAGTGTGTGCAGCTGTGGGTGGTAGAGTTTATAGCAGGAAGATGGGGGTAGGGAGCGAACTCAGTACTTTCACACATTTTGCTTCTCTGCTCTCTCTCCCTCGCACTCTCATCACACCGGCATACATAGTCAGACTATATGAGAAGCAGATGCATTACCTTTCATTACATGTGTGTGTGTCCATGAACATGTGTCAGGCCGGAAGAGAGGGACTCTAAAATCAGTTAACTGTACTTTAGAGGTTCTGCATAAGAATGAGTCCAGGTGTAAGATTTGTTGTCATTTTAAACTGTGTGAGAACTTTCCTTGTATTGGTGTTATGCTATAATTCACCCTTTGTATCTTACAATTAATACAATACGAATTACATCTCCCAGCTATATGCCAGAGCTCTGTGACAAACAGGTGCGATACGTGGCACACTGTAGTCTATGCAGTAGACTCCACCCAGCCTTTTTCTGTTGCACTGCTCATCAAAGCAATTTCAAGCCAACTTAGCTTCTGAAGGAAGGATATGTTACAGTGTTGAATAAAACAACAATGTCTGCTGTAGCAATGGTGTCTGGTGCACAGCAGCTAAATCAAAGGAGGGAAAAATATTTACCACTTTATACTCACTAAATTTGTAAGAAATCCTGTGCAGATTTTAAGAAATAAAATAAGTACAGCAATATGAAGGCAACACAACAAAAGATTTCGGTGCAACAGGGTTAAGTATAAACTCTTCAGTTATATTAGTGTCTTACTACAGAAGTTTTAAAATTAAAATATACATTGTTCATTCATTTTTTTCCACCATCAGTCCCAAGTGCTCAACTTCAGCAGTATATTTCTGTACATACTTTATGTGACGTCAAACTTTATGGACTGCTGCAGGGTTGTTATCTGGCTCTTTAATTCAAATCTATATTAAAGTGGCATTAAAGTTTTTTAATAGTGTTGAGGATAAATCAAGGCATCAAACCTGCACTTATCCATTCGTGTAGCTAGTTTTGTGCCAGAATTATGGTCCTAAAAGGGAACAGAATCAATAAGAAATACCACACTGATGTTACTCTGCGTATTGCTTCACTCACATATAAATTTAACTGGAGAAAAGTTCATTTCATTTATAATCACAAACAATTTAACCACGAATGCCACCAATCTTTGCTCTAATTGTACAGAGAGTTATCAAGTAGCCACTGTGGATGAAATGGCTGATGGGACACAGTTTGATATTTTCAAACAGTTTTTGAACAAACCACAAATTGCTGCAATGACGGTGATATAATCATGTAATCCAAACACAAATACACTCACAAGTCAAAGGTGCCAGAGGAGGATAAGTGAAGCTCTGTAGAAAGTCAATTAATCTTTTCAGCGGTCCCCCTTCCCTCCGCCCTGCTTAAAAGCTTCATTTACCTCCTATGGAGAAGAGATAGAAACACCATTAGTGAGATGATGGCAGGACTGGAAAGGGGAAAGGAGAATCTCACAGTTGGATGAGCTGAAACAGTATAGGCCCCCATCTCCTCAAAAAGTGTGTGTGCGCGAAAAAGGCGAGAGCATCTTCTGCATGGGTGAGCTCAATTAGGTTCCATCTTGATTATCAAAGGTAGTAGTGTACAACTTTTAAGGCGGAAGTGTGCCTCAAATCCTGGTAATGGCAAAGGGTGGGCCGACCTGCAGAGTGAAGCAAGAGTTGGACTGATTGGAGTGGAGATGTGACTGAGGTTGGGTTTTTTTTGTTGGACAGAGGTGCTATACAAGGTGTACATTAGGGAATAACACCCTAACCACTATTTCCATATCTAAAGTAATGTGCGTGTGTGTGTGTGTATGACAGTGAGAGAGTGTGCGGCATTCGAGCCCAGCTGGATAAGTGATATTCATGTGTGTTTGCATGCACGCGTTTGGGTGTGTGAAATGCCAGTGAGCATATAGGCTTCGCTTGACTGAGCTCGGCTGGCTGCTGGGGCACAATTGGGGGGCTCTCTGTGTAAAGAGGTCAAAATACACACACATACAAACAACAGTGAGGAAGTTTGGCTGAATACGCAAGGCTCTGATAATCAAACAGTATGCAAATCAGCCAAATCCTATGCAGAAACAAACAATATGCCATATGAATCTAAGATTACAAATACACTACACTATGAACGATTCCAAACCTCACATTACTTATATATGTCACAGTGTTGCCACATTAGTCTGTATACATCTTGACATTTAAATTCAAGCCACCTGAGCTCGCAAGTTTCAAAATGATGTACGTCGAGGTGCAATATGTTTTCCTCCTCTCCCTGTTGATCGTAATTACTGCAGATCTGATCTCAGGGCTGTAAGGTTTTACTTGGGTTAATACACTTGCTGGCAGAAGAAGGTCAAGTTAAATCAATAGTAAGAGCATAGGCAAACCCTGGGCTGAAGTCTTGCAGGGGTAACTACAGGCAGGAGGCCAAGTCCCCATCTTCTTAATTACAACCAGCTTCTAGTGCTGACCCTGAAGACTTCTACAAGTCAATAACATGCACACAGTTCAATATGTGTTCTATTACTTGCACCGTATAACTCACACTCCTTCAGGGACAACGGGCCACAGGCTGACTTGAAGATCTGTCAAACTAATCATTAAGGAGTTTGGAAAAGACAGTGCTGGTTTTCCTTTATGCAGCATTGTCTCTGCATGCCCTCCCATGTGAATGTGTGCGTGGTTCAATGTGTCTCTGTGCCTGTTTTCACTAGTCTAGTGTGTAAACAAATGTTTTGTCCCAGTTAACTAGGTCCCAGTCAGACCAAACCCATTTGGCATTGGTCCACTGATGCTGGTGTGTGCATGCATTCAGGCTACGGCAATATATAGATATATGTGGGCATATGTGTGTGTTGTGAACATGGCAGCCAGGGGGATAGCATGCTGCTGCTGCTGCTGACACTGGGCCTGTCTGCCTGGTGTGCCCCTTTCTGCACCAGTAGAGCTGGCACTACCTCCTGCCTCTGCCCAGCGCGCCAGCTGGGCGCTACCAGGAGAGGCCCTGCAGAGAGAGGACACAGGTCAGCTGTGACAGAGGGATGCAGAGAGAGAGAGGTGTGGAGTAAAGGGGAAAGGTTTAGATACAGAGCGGGGATAGAGGGATACAGCATAGTCATAGAAAGTTAAAAGAAGACTGAATACAAAGCAAGTAAATATTTCACTATTAAACAATGACATTATGATGAAAATGGGTTGTCATTATAGGCATAAGATGACCTTTTGTGTTTGTCTTGTGACATGTGTGTGAGGTGGGATTCACTTCAAAAGTCTGATAGTTTAATGTAAACCACTTATATACATTCTGAACACCAATTTGAATTTTATACCTGAAAAGTAGCATTTACTTCCACTTTTTCTTGCCCAATGTCAAAAGGTGGATTCTGAGAAAATCAGATGTGTCAGCATTAACCATCTAACAGTTTGTAACCTTTCTGGTTCTTTTAATGACATATCATTTAGATGCATTTGATATTTGCATACGGGACTTGGACGCTGTATTACAGTCTGTGGTTCTGCAGTCATTTTGTTGGGGTGTCCAGGTTATTATGTCAGAACAGTCAAATGAATTTACAATATAATTTGTTCCTTGATTATGTGATTTTTAAATGTTTTATTTTATCAAATTATACCACACTTAATTACCATTTCGAGACATCTATAAATATTAGTGTCAACTTTTCAAACAGACATTTTCTACAAATCAATTAATAAATGTTAACTACTATTTCATTGTTTGGTAATAGTACATAACTAAAATAAAATTAACTATGAATTAACAAGGTTTTTCCTCAACACAATAGTGCATACATTCACTTTGGACCAGCTGCCCGAGAGATGTATAGTATTTGCTTGAATTTACTAAGGTTACAATTTATTCTACAAGGTGAAGAAAAAAAATTATATAAAACTTGCCAAGATATTTCACAATCATATCTCATGGCTGTATTGCCTTGTATGGCTTTCTTTATAGGCTCTTTGTTCTTTAGAAAAAACAAAAGCAATAAACTTTTTTTTACCAAAATCTTTATTCTTTTTATTTTTTTTAACTTTAGCCACTGTAGTTAACTAAGCTGACTGGTTAAGTGAGCTTCACTTGGGATATTTTAATCTAGACGCTGTGTTTCTGTGAGATAATGACTCTTTCCCAGCACTATTACTCAATTAGAACAATTTCATATCATCTTTTTTGTTTGCAGCCTGCAGTGAGGTGCGACAAATGAGTCTTCTCGGTAACAGATGACATAAACTAAGGTTGGCAAAGATATCCAAATTGTAGCTATAAACAAAAAGTATGTGTCTATTCTATGCTGGCACGTTCAAGATATACACATGAAAATAAAATAAGACATACGAGTTCATTTGGTTCCTGTGAACACCTTAAGATCAATGAGGCTCTGTGTTTCTTGGTTTGCTCATCCATGTGTAAATGAGACTATTTGCATTGTACAGTGATTAGGGAAATTAGAGACCTGCTGAGGGAAATCACATTGCGTGCTCAGCCACAAGGAAGTAGGGTTATTGCTGTCTACAACTGTCAGACACTGACACTAGGCTTTGGGACTTTTCCATATGGCATGAGATAATATTCCTGGGAGGCAGAACACTTTCAAAAGCTGCACATACATATTATCTGCATTTTATAGTGTGAAATACTCGTTGGTTATTTGTGAACTGTACTCACCTGTGATGTATTGCAAAAAAAAAAAAAAAAAAAATGTGCTGAGAATATATTAAGCATTACCTTAGAAATCAAACTTATGTATAGTTCCATTGCTTTATCTTTCAACGTGCCCAATTACTCCATCAAAAGAAGTAAAGCTTAATGATCCTGACTGGGACTTGGGTGGCAACACCTTTGTTCCCCGAGTCAAGTCACAAACTAATGAGTTTAACTGGATGGTAAATAACAGCACAGGCATGTCAAAGGTCTCTGACCTTTCTACTCGAGATTTGCAGTGGACTACACTGAACAAACCCTTTCAAGGTCCTGCAACCTATCATTAAGAAGAGCAGCTTAGACGAAAGCGCCAGAACAAGAACAACAACAATAAAAAAAACAAACATTTTCTCTTGTTGTTTGCTTTCTGTGCTTCTGTGCCATCCTGAGGGAAGTTGATGGGGCAAAACATTTGCTGAGTAAATCATTCACTGAAAATGACAATAGAGACAATAAAATGTAAGCTCTTTGTGTAAACTGCGAAAATAATAGGAACGCTAATAAAGAACGCCTTGTTTTTGAGAGTTGGGCTTAGAACAAATGTAACCCTGGTCGCTTAAAGGACAACATCTGGTCTTATGACTTTCGTCACTATGCTATAATGTAGTGTAGCTCAAAGCCCAAATCTACTGGCTTTGACATGAAAGACCTGCAGGGCTATCCGTTAAGTAGCGAAATCAGTGGGATGAAGTCATTACACCAGTATGAGAGACGGAGCCTTGATACCCTCACCTTCTTTCTCCTTCTACTCCCAACCTCCTGCCCCACCACAGACACCCTCTGAACACCCCGCCCCAAGTCCGCACCTTTTCCAAAGCGTCCTCTCTCCCACCCCCTTTCTCCATGGGCCCTGGGTCTCTGGCTGGCACAGCTGTGCCGGGAGCCGTGCTGTCACAAGCGGTTAGGGTGACAGCCACTCACACTTCATAATGTCCCTCTCACAGGTCACCGAGCGACAAGCTGGGTCACCTCGCTCCAGCAGGCAGCCCCAGGGGAAGCAGAGTGCCCCCGCCACCTCCACTACCTCCCCAATCCCTCCCTCACCCACCATCTCCCCATCAAATCCCCAAACCTTCCACCCTCCTATTGCCCAGAAAAATAGAGAGACAGGGGGTTTTGGGGGGGGGGGGGGGGGGGGGGTCCAGGTGGAAGGACCTATTCTGAAGGGATGGTCCACGAGAAACTCTCCATGCTGGAGACTATGCCAGGCCCGTGATTACAGTGGGCACTGTTAGTTCCTCTGATAGGGATGAAGCTGGCAGCATGGGTTAGGGCTTGTATCTGCTGTGTAGATGGTAAGACCTCAGAGGAACATGATGATGCACTGCCTTTCTGTAGATCTTATGGCTGCCACAAAATCGGGTATCAATGCAGCAAAATAAATCAAGATCAAATATATTTTAAGCTTTATTCTTTGAATTATAGAAACCACAAAATCTTAAATATAAACTTGACTTTCTTGCCATACTCCAGATGGGTGAAAGCATGGTATGAACTTTGTAAATGGCCATAGGAGAGCACCATATGCTCCTCATGTCTGCCATCCAACTGTCATTAATGTGCATTATCTGTGCTCTCAATCTCATTGTCTAACCTAATAGCAATGCAAGTCAGTAGAGACAACATTAAGATTCACATTATTGGGCCCATGCTGACACTCTCTCTAATTGGTTTGCCATTTTTACCTAATGCACAGCTTTCAGGTCATCACAATTAAAACTGTCTGTCTGAATATGTCACGCGAATTAAGTGGCTCTTTCTTAGATTCAGAGTATCTAGAATATTCAAATTGCATTTAAATGCCATTTTCCTTGTCTTTAAAAATATGTTAAAGCAGATTTAAAATATACATTTGACATACATGTACTTTAGATATGAACTGCTAGAGCAACACAAAGAAATTGAGAACAACAACTAAGCAACGAGTTGTTCATAGAAATATTTTCCTACTTCACGCACTAACAAACGACAAGTTAAGCATGTGAATTTAGGGGGCAGATAAGCAAACTGGATGCAGCGCCTAGCGTTGGCTTCAGCTGTGAGCGAGAGGCCTCGTACCCAATTCCCCTTATTCAAACAGTCACACCCAGAGAGCGGTTAATTCACTAAAGGTGCACATACACCCACTGAACAATGTGTAGCAATTAATTTCGCTCTCCCTCCCACATCTGGCGCTTCGGTGTGACCCTGCCTCTGCTGCGCTGTGTCAGTCAGGCTAGGCAAGGCTCTGTAATTTCACACGTAAAGGACCCCAATGAAACGTGAAAAGAATATGTGGCATTGTTAAATTGCATTAAAGAGTTTAAAACAGTTGATCTGTGCCCCCCCCACCCCCCACCTTCTTCCAGAGAAAACAAAGCAGTAGATGTGATCAAATGCTCACTGATGAGATGTGACATAATGCAATATGCACAGAGGATGCATTTTCACAAAGGGGAAAATTTCATTACAGGCCCCTCTGCAAACAGGATAAACACCTTGGAAGAGAGAGAGAGGTACGATGCCACAACAGGGGCCACGCTAAAGGGACCGTCAGGCCTCTCCAGATCTTGGACTAATTGCCTGTCAGGTATCAGGTTCCATGGAGAGATTCAAAATACCTCGGAACTTGGAATTTGCTGCAGTAAGGTGTACGGCTTATTTAGCGAGTCACAAACACACAGCAGCAGCAGCAGCAGCAGCACAGATTCCAAGTTTTACAGCTTCATTACTGTTTATGTTTGCTGCCGCCATCTTGGATTGTTAACTCGTGGTTGCTGGGGCTGTTCCAACTTTCCGAGTAGGAAATGCAAGTTGAGGAGGTGTTCAAGATTCATATTCCAAACTCGAACTCGGAAATTCCAACTTCACATTCATTCTGGAACCCACTATTATTGTGCGTTTTATGTCACTGAAAATATTTAACTTTTGGACTTTGGAAAGACAAAGGACTTTTAAACTCTACAGAGCGATGGGGTTTTTTTGTGATTTTTCTGCAGTATCACCCTTTTTCACAGTCATGTAACTTTATGGAAACACTCACGTCATGAAAGGCAATACATACATTTTCTTTGTTACAAGGAAACTTCACATCGTGGCCTCAACCACAGCTCTAGGATTCCATGTTTTAAGCCATTTCTACTGTTTTCTGGTATTATTTTGAGGAAGATTGTTCAGGCATTCATTCGATACTGGAAGTGCACACAGGCAGGAAAAATGGGTTAAAAACTGAAACCGAAAGCTCACTGCTGAGAGAATGCTACTGAGGTATGCGCTCCAGACACTCAACCACTGGGCCACCCCCTTTTTTCAGGCATTTAATAATGTGAATTGAACAATCTATCTGAACATAAGATGAGATTTACAAATGTACTATTTGGTTACACACAAACTTTAATCATTGGTTATTATTCATCTCTTTCCTACAGTGTGTCTTTTGTCCTGTCTTTCTCCCCTCACCCCCAAGACCTGACTGTGCCCGTTTCTGCTGGAGGTTTATTCCTGTTAAAACCGAGGTCTTCCTTCCCGCTGTCATCAAGTGCTTGTTCACAGGGGCTCATCTGATTGTTGGGGTGTTCACTGTATTATTGTCTTTACCTTACTGTCTTTGCCTTGAGGCAACCGTTTCTGTGATTTGGAGCTATAAAAATAAAACTGAACTGAATGAATGAACAAGCTCATGCTTCTCTGTTTTGTTGTAAAATTTCAGTTGGCTAAATTTTCAAAGATGGCAAAAAGTTCAAAAGCTAAAAGCATCATAAAGACGTCCTCCCATTCATGCAAAACTGGAGAATTCTACACTGTTCTTCTTCCTTACAACTTATCCTTAGCCTCGAACACACCATCCTCTCCTCTACTCCCCGATTGCACCACCTCTCTGTCTCTCTCTCTTTCTCTGTGCCACTGTGCCAGTCACCACGCTCTAGGGCTCTGGAGATATTTCAAACATATCTGAGAAATCAATCTTACAGCAAACTGAAGGAAAACATCGAATGTCATTGAGCAATAAGTATGAAGCCTGTCAGAGGTGGAGCTGAGAGCTGGGCCTGCGGCAAGTAAGGCCTGCCAGTATCCCAGTGAGAGGCCTCGTCAGCTCGGCCCCCGTGCCTCTTCCCATACACACATTCACACACACAAGCGTACATGTGCGCACACACACACACACACACACACACACACACACACACACACACACACACACACACACACACATCTGACAAAGACAGTTACAATGTCGTTATACTGTTTTTGATTCACACTGCTTCCTCTTACTTCACCTATCTTACTTCTGTCTGTCCAGGATATTTAAAAAATAAAAAAAGTGTGCATTTATATTGTGTATTAGATACAGACAGAAAACATGGAGAGAGACAGCAGGGGTACGACATGTAGCGAAGGTCAAGCCAGCTTGCTAAATACAAAAAATTAAAACCATGCAATAATTAGAATTCAAATAATTGATAAGCTATTACTTTAATTACCGGTCATTATGGCAATCATTTTCTTGTTTTGTCACAATCCATTTCAGTTCCACAGGTGCACAATGGCATCTTGCATCTCATATGATGAAAACCCAAACAAATGATATTCAATTTAGTGTCACAGGAGGATTTTTTTTTTGCTATTTTGCTTTAAAAGAATTACACGATTACTGGATTATCAAAATTGTGTGATAACTTAATCAAGCTTGTTCCACTTTCAAATACAGCTATTTGCTCTAAATTGATCTGTATAACAATTACACAATCAAATTTATTACCCGCTCATTTAGCAAAATCTGACTAAATGATTGTATGCCAGCAGCGATTTCAAAAAAAAAAAAAAAAAAATCAATGGGTCTTTGATCCTTCTCACAGAATACAAGATGCTCTGAAACTGTACGTCCTCCACTATGTGGTTCAGGGTAACCCTTTGCATCTAGCTGAGAGGAGAAGTAGATACAGGCCAACAGAAAATGAAAACACGAGAGAGGAAGACAGATTTCAGTAGGCAGGAGGGGAGAAGGGCAGCAGATAAGGAGAGACTCAGCCCAGATAGACAAGTGAAAGGAAGCAGAAGTTGATGAAACAAGATGTCACCACTGATGGGTCATTACACCCAAGTAAGCATGGGACACTAGCTGAGCTTGCACTGCCCCCACCCCTCACCACCACCCCTTCATCTTTTTTTTTTTGTCCCTGAGCAGACAGTAACTACTTTATTGCTACTGCCTCCTCACTATTACTTTTCAGGCTCTGTGCTGATTATCCTCTCGGTACAACAAATCACTGCAGCTCAGTGTCGCGGCACTCCAAATTGGCCCGCTTATATTTGCGTACAGATGTGTTTACATCCCCAGGTCAATTGAATTAGGCCTTATAATGAGCCTGGGTGCTGAACAGCTAGCATGCCTGAGCACACTGGGGCATGAACAGGCGCAAATCAGGTGAATCCAGTTAAGAGAGTTTACACTTAACATCACATGCACCCAGTATTTGTCTCGCCGTCTCTTGCTGCACCCATCCTGTTGCTCATTATTATGACTCCAAGCCTGAATGATGATCAGGGCAACAACATCTATGCAACGCCACATCAACGGGTTGAGGGTGTGGAATCAAAAAGCAACACTAATCTACAAATCCCCAGTGTGAGAGTTTGATAGTAAAGCTCAACCATTACTTGTTTTAAAGCTTACTCATTATTTAGCCTTCTTATCACACAGCCACTGGTCACATCACAAAGATGAGCCAGTACGGATGCAGAAAGTGAGATGTTAATGTAAGGAAGAACACTGAATGAACAAATAACACTGAATTATTCAAAAATATGCCTAAATCTGAGTGCATGAGGGATGAATTAGTGATCTGCCAGTGATTTAGAATGATAATGAAATGTTTGTTTCTGGTGATGGACAGGGTAGCCTGGGTAAGTGCTGTGATGTGAATATGACAGTTGGATCTGAGGTCCTTGAGCTGTTCAGTGACAGGGAACAGAGAGGTCATCATTATAGAAAACAGAAAGAGCTGCTTGACCTTGAAAAGTAAGGTTATATGCGTGCTTACTGTCTTGCATCAGCCCCCATAAATACACATACATATTTTTATTATTGCACCTGAAACAAATACAATGTAAACACATAATTTAAAAGTTTAATGATAAGCATAATTTACAATTATTTGAGTTACGTCTCAAAATATGTTGATGTAGAGGGAAATGTATTAGCCTGCAGTATAGATGAGCCAATTATTTTAACTCAGAAATAAACCTGAAAGCTCGTGCAAAGAAAAAAAACAAACAAAGCAAAAACAAAATATGTATATATATTCTGAGCCTCAATGGTCGCCATCAATCAAATACAAAATACCAAACTAATGTAGTCCGTATTAGGTAAGAGTTTCAGGTTTTTCACACATGAAGTGATGGAAGAGCCCAGAGGGATCTCACATCAGTTTCCATGTGTGCATGTAGACTAGTGAGTGGAACTAAAACCAGGCTTGCGAACCAACGCGCCCTGGCTCCACTGGGACACACATAAGCGACAACAACAGCCGAATTAACCATGCACACTGCAGACGCCAGCGCGCTGAGCTAATACCAGCGAGCTGTGTGCTCAGTCAGCGGCCTCGGGTCCACTCTGGTCCACTGATTCGAGGGACTACGATGAACCGTCATGCAGCTATGGTTCTGTGCCGTGAAATTTGACCGGGGTGTGAAGGTGGAAAAACCAAATAAGCATGATGCTGAAATACAGTATCACGCTTTCTCACCCCTCTCACGCCCACCTCTCAACACTGTCAAACAAGATAAAGTGGAAAATTGTACATGATCAGAACGGTCTTGATTTCTTCATTGTGACTAATGTGCCATTGGCTCTGGCTTGTTTGAACTACCGTCTCCTTTATCTCTAGCAGTTTAAAAAGAATAAAACAGTTTTAAAAATCTGGTTTAATAAGTTCCTTCTTACTTTTCCCAGCATTTTGTATTTCAATTAGATACAACAAAAGGTCACATTTCACACAATACCCATTTTGCTTTACTTTCCTCACAAGTGAATCCCTTCTCTATTTCCTTGTGTTTTATTTTTTTACATTTACTTCAACAAAACGCAACCAAGGATCACTTGGCACTTTTTTTTTTCCTGTCCATCAGAAATCTTCTCTTGACCCTGGACATGTTGCTGCCTTCATGCTGGTAACTCTAATAGCATCCGATCCACAGAGAGCAGACCAACACTGCTTGAGCCACACAAACACAGGCACACACAAAGCTCCGTGCACCCTTTCTGCAGCATTCCTGTAACACTGATAACAGAGTTCATCTCTTTGCTTTCCTCATGTGTACTGCATAAAGGTCATAAATGCATTAAACTAACATTTGCACAGGCAGGAGGACACACACATACACACACAGAGAACTCACAGGGGTATTGAAGGACCCCCCACTCTCTAAAATAAATAAATAAAATGCAACATGAAGAGAAGACAGCACAAACAAAGACACTTATTACCTGGACCAAGGTCCTATTACCTGGACCTTGAGGGGCCTTGGCTGCCTAGACGGCATCTGAAGGTGGAGCCTCCAGTCTTAGTATCCATGACCACAAACACACACAAAGCGGCTGAAACAGTCAACTTGGGCTGGCAGAGAGCTGGTCTCAGCCACTCTCACCACACCGGGCCTAGTTATACTCTGTCTGTGTGAGGTACACTGATTACTGATATTACACGCACACACACACACTACCTTCACTGCAGGGTATGTGTAAACTCACCATGCAGAAGCAGGTCGCTGCATTAAACACAAGCATATGCTAGCAAGGAGTCTTACTATGATCTTGCACACAGCACTCCACTAGACTGGGCTTCAACACGCTACACTAGTCCGTATTCCACTGCATTACATTGGGCAGGCTAACGCTAGCTCACGCACTGCCACAGTGTTAACAACCGCTCGGTCCTTGCTAGCAGGTTGCTAAGCTAGGCTAAAGCAAATCAAGGCCTCCTGCAGTCATTGGTGTGAGAGCCCATTTTCACAGTTCACACCCGACCTGCTAATGGCTGATCATTCATTCACGCTCTCTGTTGATTGCACAGGCAGGGGGTTGGCCAATCGTACAGTTCGCTAATGTACCGTACATAGTGAGGATAATCGGCGAGAGCAATAAGCATGTTAATGTTCTGTTGGCCATGAAAACTGAGGTCTGGTAATCTGGGAATATTTTATGAGCAGGATCATCTCAAGAGTTGTGTTTGGTTCGGAACTACAGGTCGGGGCAGCAGAAGATTCATTCATTCATAAAAGACAAACTTGTTCAGTCCGCGGTGTTTAAGGGACCACATTCCTTATGATAATGTTACAGTTTAAATCCATGTACCGTGTCGTCCAGCAGTGGTTATATCGGAAATGCTCAGTGCAGATGCAGACCTCTGAAATGAAATGCTTTAATTCTGCATGCCCTGAAGGCAAGCAGAAGAACTGTTTGAACTTGAACATGTACATGTTTTGGATAAACTTTTTGGATCAACTTTATAATATCCGAGTGTATGTTGATATTTGATTACTGCTGAAACTGTAACAGCACAATAACACGGTATGTCCTAAAGACGTGACCTTGCCATGACCATCAGGATACTTTGAAGGCACAAACTATGACATTAATGTCTAGCACATTTGTACTTATTGATCCTGATTTTTTTAATGCTTGACACATTGTTATTCTTTAACCTCCTAGGACCTGGCGTCTACATGTGGACATCACATTTTGGGTTATTTAGACCAAAATACTCCATTTTGCTCTACAAGGGCCTGATATTCACTTACGAGGACATTATACTGCTACTGGTCTATTGAAATTTTAAACGAATATCCTCATATGTGGCTCTCATTTTTCTTAGAAACAAAAAATCAGGTAAAAAAAACCCCAAACAAACAAAGAAAGTAATTCTTTGTTTTTACATTCATCAGGCCCCAATATGTACAAAAATATCAAAGAGTTCGGGTCTTAGGAGGTTAATACTATTTGTGTCCAAATTTGAGGTAAAACACAAACTGGATGGATAAAATCAACGAAACATTGTCCCAGTCTGGCCAGAATAGGGGCTCATGCTGAAGCCACTTTCACAACTAAATTAGACTAAACATCAGGTTGAGACACGCAACGCTTACTGACTGACACTGTTCACAATTATCATTCATTTTTCATAGAGCACTAACTGAACAAGGACATGAAATCAGCTAACATAGTGTAGAGCTGTATCATCTCTATCGTCCAGGCTCTAATGAAGGATTTCATATTCAAAACAGATCTCCTTCATATCAAATCTTTTTTTCTTTTTTGCAGCAGTTTTAATCAAATCATAAACCAAACAACCTTGTGTCCTTAATTGGACTGTCATTCCCTCTCTTACAGAGACACATTTGTATGAAAATTTTAATGTTTTTTGTCACAATGGAAATTGGTTACTTGCTGAGAAAAACCCTTCTAAAACCATCACCATGTAGCTGAAAAAAGAAATCTTTGTATGACAGTCAGTAATTCTAATTATGTTACTAATTAGTGAGCAAAGGCAGAGAAACTAAGTCTGAAGTAAAAAGAAACCTCACAAATAAAACACTTTATATATTAAGACAGCATGCTTCGGGCAGTATATAGATTTGAACAAGGGAAGCACATTTCACTCCCTATAATTAATATTAGTGTACACAGAGGATTAATGCACACATTCACTTTTACTGTATTTAGAAATTCTAATTGACGTTAGGCTTGTATCAGTTTAGCATTTTCTGTGTCAGCAAAGAGCTGTGAGGCATGCTGACGTGAACCATGTTGCATCTGCCTCCCTCACAGGTTTTTCACAGTGCATTAGGAGAACCTTGCAGAATTAGTCTTTGAGATCACACTGCATTTTCTGTGCGACTACACATCCTTACCCTGTGGATGAGCTCAACTCTCCTACTCTGTCCATCTGGATATCCCAACTTATCCCAGAAAGTCCAGTTCTGCCAAACATGACAAACTTCGTCTACTAGATTGGATTAAAGCATGAGAGGGAGCATGCAGCCAAGGCCTTAGACTTAAATGCTCTCCAGGCTAAAAAGAGAGTGATAGAGTTAGTGCCAAGGAAGCATAATTAATGTTCTTAATTGGGTCTTTCCTTACAGTGGCGAATGATAGTGCACTCATAGTTAGCCATGGCTCCAGGGCCACTGCCATGCGCTCTTAGTGACGTGCGTCCTGTGCTTGTCTGATCTCATACACTTGCTGGCCTCGTCCTGCAAGAATTTAGACAACGCTCAACTGTGGGCAGAGGAGGAGATAAATACTAATGCACATATGTTTCGTGCTTCTCAAGCAGGTATCATCCCCCCTCATCCCTTTATTCCAGCTGCTGAATGATGAAGTGAGTCATAACAAACCCCCTCTGTGTCCCATCTGATTTGGCCTTTGTCCACTACAAGATTTACTTAACCTCCTAAAGCTGCTCTCCCCCAGAGGTCTTACTTACAAGCACTCTCCTCCTCTCTCTGACCGCTGGCTTAGTGACATCAGATGGCCAACGAGGTGTAAATCCGCTGCCCTTAAAGAAGTTAAGTCAGGTGTAACACACAAGCCTGTTTGGTAGAGGAGAAATTGCCAAATACATTATTTTGTGCTGAGAGAGCATGTGCGAAAAATGTATGCATGCATAATAGATAGATAGATAGATAGATAGATAGATAGATAGATAGATAGATAGATAGATAGATAGATAGATAGATAGATAGATAGATAGATAGATAGATAGATAGATAGATTTTGTCAGGGATTGTGTGTAATGTATTTTTCAGTACATGCCTTTTCAAGTGTGGGTATGGAGCTGGAGAAAATAGTGAAAAAGCAAAAGGTCATTTTAGTCAATAGTTGTGTATTTTTGGATTGTCCCATACACCTGTTTCTTCCAGCTAACACCAGCAGGGGTCAGTAGTGCACTGTTATCCTAGTTTCTGACTGCCTTTCATTCAAACCAGGAAAATTGTCCATTACTACACTGATGATTTAAATTATATAAAAAAAAATTTCCATGGCTTTACATCATATTCCGTATTCTGTTGCAATAATGAAAAATAAATAAGATGCAGTTCAAAAATAATAATTTCATGCTTACAGCACCTATTTAATATGTGGGTTAGGGTCAGTAACTCATGGACAGCTATTGAAAGGAGAGCACAATTTTTTAAATTATAATGAGGATACAAGTAAAAGGGTGAGGCATCACTGCACTCACATGCCTCGTGACGTTCATGACCTAAATTTACATTCACTTTATTAATGCAAATTCACTGCTATTAATTAGAGTAAATGTCTAACTATCTATTTGTATTGTCCCAAAATAGACCATTAAAAATGAATTGATAAAAATTAGGTAAGGAACAACTAACTTTAAAACAATCGCTTGATATTTTTGTACACAAAGGGCTGTGCAATTACATCTGTACCCAAATCATTGTGCTGAAATGCCATTTTTCTTAGCAAACATGGACAGAGGAATACAGTGGCAGCTTAGCGTCCAACACAGGGAGAGACTGACACACTTTCTCTCTGTGTTTTCACCCTTAGGCAGAGAGCTAATTAAGGAGGGACTGTGGTTTTATTTACTGTCAGCTCCTGGCCTCTGGGTGTGTGTGTTGCTGTGCATGTATATGTGTGTATATGGATGGATTGTGCCCTATCTGAGAATGTTTTCAGTCACACCAGTTTAGTTGGGCCTTGCCATTTTGCCCACATTCCGCCAGCGGCACTATGATAGTGGTAAGGCTGACTGTTATCCATTAGCAAAAGCTTCTCTTAGAAGGGTATCTCCTCGGCAGTGCAAGGAGGTGCTCGGCACAGCAGCAAGCGCTGCAGGGAGAAAAGTAATTACAACGCTCTCAATATAATATAGCGATCAGAGATATCTTAAAGATCTGATGTGGGTATCTACTATCAAAACGGGTAATCTGATGGGGATCATTCCATCATCCTTAATCCCAATTTACTGAATACATATCATACTCTATTATGGTCATTTAAATATACCAAATACAATATACAATAATAGTCTTTGAAATTATCATAAAAAATGACAGCACACTGGTTATAATTATAATTATATAATGAACATCCGACTTCTGCTCACATAATTATAATTTAGATTTGATTTGTCTCCTTTGAGTTGTTTTGACTGTTTAAAACTCCCTGGCCATCGAAAGCAATTGATCTGAAGTATATAAATGTGCATATGTTTTGGAAATAAAGTGTTTTACATTTAAACTGAAATCCAGTGAGGAAACATTGGTGCCCAGCAGGAATGAAGTGTAACATAAACAGGTTTAGGGGAGTAAAAATGTACAAAATCATTTTTGCCTCCAGTCACAAATGCTTATTGTCGTGTTTCATGTATGTTTCATCCACATCATGCAAAATTATGTTAGCTCCTATCAAATCCATCTGTTAAAGCCTCCACTTACCTTCGGTGTGGAGGTAAGACATGTATGTTCACTCATTTGGAAAACAATGGTTCTAAAATTAAACACACTTACTCCAACTCACTGCAAATTGTCAATTAAAAATTGACTTTGAATTGACTCAGTTTTTGAATTGAGTCAATTTTCAGTTCAAGTCAATTGAAAATTGACTTTGAATTAACAGTAATAGATATTTTGCACCCAGAAATGAAATTAAAATTGTATCAGTTTCATGTATGCTGGATTTTTGTAATGCCAGAGAAAGACTATGCAGTATATAATATATGAGATTACTGACCTTTGATTCCCCCCCCCCCCCCCCTTTTTTTTTACATTGTGTTCTGTTAAATCTTGAAAAATATACAGTGATAAAAAAAATATACCCACTGTCTCTATTGACTGTGGATGGTCATCTGTAGTTAGGCTGACAGTGGACATCCTCCCAACATCCGCTGATGTTGATCAAACAGAACCGGCAGTCCCCCACTGGCCCCAAGCTGATTCAAACAGTACCTCAGCACGACTCTCTTTACAGGGTTCCACTAAAGCGCCATTTGTTGGTGACAGCGCTGCTGCAGAGGTGACACACCACAGTGACAGGGGCAGCCCCCCCACTCCACACTCTCCACCACCATCCACTCTAACCCAGCGGTGGTGCCCCAGTAAGCCCCGTACCTCCCTCGTGTCCATCAATAAACCGCAGGCAGCCGCGCACACGCACTCGCATCACCATGTTAAGGGGAGCGACATGACAGTGTAGGGAAGGTGATAGAAAGGAAGTGATGGATTGATGGAGAAGAACGTTTCACTGGTATCTGAACAGCGAGCACAGCAAGGAGAAGTCTCATTATGTGCTGTTGTGTCTGGCAGTGACAGTGCTGTAGCTGTTATAGGGAGCCGATGACCCAAGTGACCTGGAAAGCAAGGCATGGCCCACACAGCTGTGGTCACTGTGGTGATCTCACACAGTGTAATTAATGCACACAATCAGAGGTGTCTGCGCACGTGTGTGTGAGAACACACATGCAGGGGTTTGCCTGCTTATTACAACCAAACAGTGAGTTACAATCTGACAACAGAGAGCTCTGGGTAATTTCCCATCATGCCTCATCAGGAACAGTGGGGGGCCAAGAGCCTCACCACATCAGCTCACACTCGGACCTGGGTGGAAAATTACCATCATTAAACAGCGATGTGCAAGAGAGAGAAAGAGGGAGTCAAAAAACGAGAGCTTGTGATACACAATGGGGAAGCAGAATGGAAGACGGGCGGGCACTTCGTATGAAAGAAACCCCATGGAACAAAATGAGGTCTTGTTACAGTCACCTAAATGTGGAAAAACCCTGATGCAGTATTGATCAAGGAAGTTTCCACTATGTGTGGTCGTCAAAGGACAAATCTATAATACAATTCCACTTTGATGAAAACAGAAGCGAACGTCGGTTTTCTTTTCTTTCTTTTCTCCGTCTGTACTTTTCCCTCTCTCATTAGCGAGTGGCTGTGATTGCACGGGATTGAACAGTGGCGCTGTATTGATCCGGGTAGCTCTCTGAGGACTAATGTAATCAGTGCCCTCTGCCGCTGCAAGCTGAAAGGCAGGTGGTGAGCAGCACGAATAGCAGTGAGACAGGTGCGGGAAAAAGAAGGATGGAGGGAAACAGTGGGGGATCTCTTAAGTATTTAAGATACATTTGCAGTTAATACAATCTATTATGCAAGGTGAGAACATGAGGGGAAACAGATTCAGCACAGATTTAGACATAAATTTCCTTCTTTTTTTGAGGTTACACAGAGTTAAAGCATTTCTTCAAGCAAATACAGACAATCTCCCACTTGACAAAATCTTTGTTTTGTAACAGAAATGCACACAACATGATAGATGAAGATTCTGCAGCGATGCTCTAAGCTGAATCCTAGCCTCTGATGCTGGATCTCAAGTCTGCTTAATGTAATAGTGACATGTTAGAGAAAAAAAAGGGAGTGGAATCTCCAAGCGCATTAAAAACAGTGCTTGTCTACTTAAAGACATATCTGTGAAATCACAACTGCACTGTAAGCCGAGACAAGTTCTGGTTGATCTTGGAGGGACACAATGTTTCCTGACAGTCTGTAGTTTTGCAGCTCCCTGGCCGTCTTGACAGCTCTACTAGGCCCATGGCTCTTCTTAACTCCTTCTGTCTTCCTTTTCCGAAGCCGATGCTGAAAGTGTTTACCCTCCCATCCTCTGCCATTTACTTCAGTGTCCCTGCACATATGTCTGCAGTTCACCGTTACCCACCTTGGCTTGCTTTGCTTCCTCTCTTAGTCTCTTGAGGGCGAGGTTATTTATTTTCTCTCTTTCTCTTTCTCATACTAGGGTTATCGTGTGAAAATAGCAGGAAAAAAGGAAGGAAAGAAAGAAAAAAAACATCCCTTGATCACTTGACTGAATGTTCACCTGGTTTCTCTGCTGGCTAGAGATTAGAGAAAGGAAGAGATTAAAAAAAACAACAAATGAGATGGAAAACAGACAGAGAGAAGAGAGAAACTGAAAGACCCAGGAGGAGAGATGGACATATGCAGAACAGAAATTATGTTTTGTTTGCCCAGCACCCACATCCTTTCTATAACCCATAATGTATCCTCACAAGAAGCACACATAAACAAACATACACGCCTGCATTCCCCATGTAAAGGCGTACACAGATGCGCTCTTGGTGAGGAGGCGAGAGAGAGAGAATCTTTGCATGGATGACCCACTTGGGCTTGTGCCAGTTCTGGGAGAGCCTGGAGCCAAAGTGTAGACCTGGAGACAGACACACACACACACACACACGCACGCACAAAACACAGGCACACATGCACCATCTGGTCCCGTGCCTTTTAATAACTGAAACAAGGCACAAGATGTAGGCAGCATGGTGCATGGTTTCCCATCAGCCTGGCAGCAAGAGAGCAGTAAGTAACAATAGCAACTATAGCCCTGAGAACAGTAAATACACAAAGCATTACAGGTGTAGATGGAAAGACGCGGTAGTGGATAAGGCCTTTGTTTGCAGAAAATTGGAGAATTTGTTGAAGGAGTGAATAATTCTTTCAGGGTTTCAGCACACAGGATGTTCAAAAAGATGCGGCCACACTTTCTCGCCGTACCCAGCATAAATTCTTTTTCTTCCTTTGCTCTCTCCCTCTCTTTTCTTCCTCTCTGTCTTTCTCCCCTGCTGCGTACAGGAGTCAGTCTGACTTTTGATCCTGACATCTGCGTCTTGCAGGAATGTCTGTGTGCTCCCTCTGCCCTCTGATGTAGCTCCAGGAACTAATGGAATGTGAAAGAGACAGACGGGCTTCTCCTCTGAAAAACACTGCCCTCTCTCCGTACACGTGTGTATATATGTGTGCGCATGCACGTCAGTGTGTGTGTGTGTGTGTGTGTGTGTGTGTGTGTGTGTGTGTGTGAGAGCAGGGAGGGCACTCTTCCTCCCACACAAATCTACTGTCTGCTTCAATCCAGCCTTTTCCGTAGCTTCACCAAAATAAAACGAAATGAAAAAGGGTGAGACGGGAGAGAAAAGCAGATGATAAATGAGTTGAACACCTCAATTCGTGTTTGTGCACATGGCAATATGGAGCGTGGTTTTGGATCGGCTAACCTTTGAGCTGTGGCGTATGGGTTAATCCCACAACTCTTTCACTTTCTCTCCCTCGCGCTCTCTCCCTCATTCTGTGGAGAGAGTCTGAAGGTCTAAAAGGGTGTTTACAATTCACTAATCTGACTTCAAAACCAGCTTAACTCTGGGAGACATCAAAGGTGCGCGCGTGATGGCCCCACTGATCCCAGTAAGGGGGGGATGTATGATAGACTGGAAACATAGTGAGAAGGGGTAGAGGGAGAAAAAAAGAACAAGAGGAAACTAGATATTTCTGAGATCTTGTGATTATTATCTCACTTGAACCCAAAAAAATGTTGCGGACTTATAAGGTTTAAATTAAAAGCACTTCATGAGTCTGTTGGATTCTGCATCAATCCTGTCAATAACCCGATCAATAGGGGACATTAGATGCTCTTAGAAGCTCTGTGACACGCATCTCAAAGTCCAGCTCGAAATTGTTTGTATCCCAATAATGAACGCACCCATTTGGATCTATCATCTTTATCAAAACCACTCATGATGAAAGGGCAGCTAATGCATGAGCTTCTGCGTTTTATAAACATATTCATTAAGGACTGATAGGTGGATTTTCAAATTCAGTTCCAGCAAGTGGACAGGCAAGTCTTTGTCCCAGTGAGGCTAACTAATGATGAAAAGCTCATTTAAACAAGACTTGCATGAATATCTGCACAGGAGAAAACGCAGGCAAGGTAAAATTAGCCAGTAGTAAATGAATATTGTGGAAATACATCTGGCATTAATTGTCATCCAAAGGTCACGGTTCATTAAATTACCATTAAAGAGTTTGACAAAATGTATTTGGTGCTCACTGAGGTATGCTGGCTTTGTGAAGTAAAATGTATAAATAACTGTAATAACTACAGCGGTGTTTCGAAGACCTATTAATATCAGATGGAGAGCCGCAGCCTATTCTGCGGGGACATTATCAAGGGATTCACGCTATTAACAGATGTATTTTTCCTCCTCCTTGAACACGTAGAAATAATACAAATTATAATAAATTGTCTTGTAATGAATAGTCAGGCCAAAAATGTGGACAGTGCGATTTGATGGAGATGAACTGATTTCACTCCTATTAGTTATTCAGTTTGTATGCCGAATACGTCTTGACGCAAAGTTCTTTTGTGATTTCAAGTTTGTCCCATATTTCTATTGAGCTATCAGGGACAAGCATGCAAGACTGCCTCAAGCGAACATCTGCTCACACATGTACACATATGTATAAGGATACCAAGGCTGACATACATGCCCACGTTGAACCGTTTGCAAACACTTGGTTGGAAAATAAAAATAGAATAATATATATTTTTTAAGGACAAAGGGAAAAAAATGCAAATAAGGGTGTACAGTAGGCCCGTGTTTGATAAGGAGGAAAGGAGGGAGGAGGACAGAAAGAGAGTATGTGTGTGTTTTGTGTATGCGTCTGTGTGTTAGAGAGAAGCAGAGCAACATGAGACTGAGAGACTTGGGTGGACAGACACTGATTCCCCCAGGTGCATGTTGGGTAAGTCTTCAATAATCTGGAGTGACAAGGAACAGAAGGAGCCGATTTCTCCTCATGTCATATCCTCTTTCTCTTCTCGCTTCCTGCTTCTTGTCAACAGGACTTTAAACTGGTGTTTGTTAAATTGGATGTCAGGTTCAACAGAGGACTTTGTTACATTGAATGCTCGTCTGTTTGTGTGCATGTGACACCCTGCGCGCGCATAAATATGTTCGGTGCTGTCATTTAAATGTGGTAACATGTTGTCTCTTGGTGTTAAGGGTTCGGGTCACAGAAATAATATAAAACGGGTGAAATACCTTCACTTCAGGAATCCTGCAACTCACCTTTGATATGTAATTTCACACATGCAGCTCAAACAGATAAGTATCCATTACGCTGATTCACAACCGCAGCAAAAATCCCCACTGTACTGGATGGCAAAGCCCTGGAGCCCTTACTGTTCAGCCATGTCACTGTAGCAGGTCTATCCCGCCTTTCCAGGAAGCCTCCTATGAGTTGGAAGCCCCTGGACATCTCTGCTAATCACTCATCCCTAAACAAGCGCTTTCTAAATGACCTTAGAGAGCAACGAATAAGACACACACGAGCCACACAGCCAAACATTGCCCCAGGCCTCTAACCAATTTAAATCCCAATTAGATTTTTCAGTCTCTCAAGAGGTGAGTGTGTGTCCATATTTACTCCTGAATGCTTTAGCGTATGTTCACATGCATGAGCGTGGATTGTAAGAGAACCAGCTCTTCTATAAACAACAAAGGTCATTCCACGTCTGAGTCGTTGCATGTTATTTTTCCGATTAGTGTGTGTGATTTTGTTTTGACTGTTATTGTTACAATTGTAGAAACAGCTGACCTTTGACTGTAAAAGATAGAAGATCACATTATTGTCATTGTCAGGCAATTTCAGAACTGATTGTGAAATTATACAGCATACATCAATAAATCAAGTATATAATTCCAGAAAAAAAACACTTAACGTCCAATTATTAGACAAGCAGAATATAGAGGAGTCTTTATAGTCTCTCCTTTCCCCATTGAAACAGAAAATATTAGCATGCGCAACATAACTGGATGATGACAATATTTATGTTAAAACAGTTTGTAAGATGGACTCTACTCTAGGTAACATACGTTTTTTTGCTGTCTGCTCTGTTTCCACATTAGCTGAGTTGCACACGTCAAAAAGAATATTTCAAATGTACTCGATGCCCTGGAATGGAGATTTCTTAATTTGATGTATGTGTTATGTCATGTGTGACTGAAAGCAAATTCTCACATTGTAGACAACAGCATTTGAAAATGTTTAATATGCTTTCATGTTGTTTATGGTAACAGCTGTTTGAGACATCCACTGGCCTATTAATGCCTTTTGGCACATAAACAAAAGCACACACATATATACAGTCACAAACGCACACCAGATGGCCACTCCCCCCTCACCCTTTACATTAGGGTCCCTGTGGCAACAGGTCAAAACAGGTCCCACCTGAACAGGGCATTTCTGGTTCACAGGTGAGCCCTCTCTCTTTCACTGCCTCGTCTTTTCTTTATAGTCCTGCCCCGCATCTCAGTCTCTCTGACAGCAAATGAGAGCAGGTCAGCATGTGCTGGGTTACTTCTGCAGGACAGATGGGATTCAGTGGAGATGGGATTCGGTGGATGGCCCATCTGATGTAACCATAATGTAGCCAGAATTGCTTTTTCTATTCTTTTGATAGTCACAGACGAGAGGCGAACACATGCTGGTGCACACAAATGCACACAGGCACATAAAGGCTTTGCATTCGTTTTGGTGATCCAGGATTTATACTGTAAAATGGAATCTGCTCTTATAGTTAGTACTTTGTCATCAACTGTAACTAAGTGAGCTTGGCGTTAACAGTCCTTATACCTCGTTCCTCTCCCCCCCACACACACCTCTAGGTGGCAGTATTGCCATATTCACTTCACCGTGTAAACCTCTCTATGCTCAAGCTTTCAACATCCACAGATATCTGAACACACTGTATACTTGGACAACTGCTGCACTTCCTTGATATGTACATAAAGTAATCTCCCTGTGTGTTTTTCCTCCTGCTTAAAATGCAGAATTTGCTTAAGCTATTGAAAAAGGGAATACATTAAACCCATGACTTAACATGTATATAAAAAACACATTAAAGGGATCTTTTTTCCTCCCTGGGTTCCTCCTGCATCCACCTATCTAGTCTAAAATCATTTTTTTAAATTACAAAAACCTTTTCAGTTGGTTCAAGAGGGTTCCTCAGTCATTGTACAAACCACAACAACACAAAGCTGATCACAGAAATGAAGACAATAAAGGGAGAATCTTTACAACCAGGAATTCATCTCATTGACGTATTTTGTTCAGGGTCTAGTTTGTGTGCACGGATGTTATATGGAGGTGTGTTGCTCTGGGTGGGTGGGATCTATGCGTGCGGAGCAGCATTCATTCCAACCCTGAGAATAAGCTGGAAAGAGAAGCCATAATAGCCTCATGATTTGTACAAGTGAGCAACACACAATTAGATTCATTATTTTATCGTAGGGATGAGGGAAATGCAATGCAGGCATTCCCCTGCTGTGACTTGGCACCCTTTGGAGACAGTGAATCATGTACACGTGTACACATTTCCCAGCACAAGACAACAGAAACACTTCAAACAGTCTCATACATTCTTTAGTCAGCCAAGAACACAGTTTTCATTTATCAGTAACTAACAAATGGTATTTAGGTATCTGGCCAACTCACCACTTCACACAGGTACAAGTTTCTCAACTGCAGACTCGTTTTCCATGCTGGCTTGAGGACACAGTGATTTCCTGCTTGAGTTGATACAAGTCCTTAAGATACTTGTTTTAGTTCCCAAAAAAGGTGAATCTTCACGTTTAGAGGCCTTAGTACCACATAGCTGGCAGTAGAATAGACAAACAAGATGAGCTCAAACTAATAGTCACCTTTAATACTGTAGTTTGGGTATTTATACACACAAGGTACAAGACATCTCCTTGTGCCTATGCTTTTCCCTCCTTTCTTGGCTGCAGGACCATGGCTGCACCTGAACTCCCGAGCAGAGTGCTGGTCTGACGCTGCACTATGTCACAGTGCGCACTGATTGTCTTATCTGCCCATTTATCACAGTTGAATTGGAACCAGCCTTGCCTGAAACCTGCTTTCAGACTTTGCTCGGGTGACTTGGGATGCATGATGCTGCAATTGTTGAGCTTTTAGAAACGGGAGATCCATTGCAAATGAATTCAGGGTTATTTTAA
The DNA here is from genome assembly GCF_057382275.1 of Copadichromis virginalis. Lineage (NCBI taxonomy): Eukaryota > Metazoa > Chordata > Actinopteri > Cichliformes > Cichlidae > Copadichromis > Copadichromis virginalis. Next base: position 17,038,902 of record NC_140618.1, read on the forward strand.
CTTACGCAAATACTCAGTGTGATTCGTGACTGTGCCTCACTTCATTTCACTGCCTATTGAAATACAGTGCTGCTGCACATATTAGCATGTATATACAATGTCATCTATCTATCTATCTATCTATCTATCTATAAAGACAGAGAAAGAGCTTATATATCTCATATATAAGCTATATAAATACTGTCTCAGAAAGCTAATACAACATTGGTTCTTAATGCTCTTCTTATCTGCTTCTCCTACTCTAAACACTTTAAATGGATTATTATTTGATCTTAAGAAAAATGCATCCGTGTCCTAGACCAGGCAGGCTCCACGAGGCTGTCCAAACAAGCTGTTTGCACACAAACCAGCACTGATGTCTTCTGTCAGCCCTCATTTTGGTAAACACTGATGTCTATGTGAGGAAACGGAGTGACAGGTGCATGATTGAGGTACTTAAAAGCAGACACTCTTAGTGACTGTCCTCCTCTCTCTCCATCTCCAGGGTTGCTGCGTTTTATATCCTGACATTATACTGTATGCATCAGCTCTCTTTCATCTCTGAACCATTTTTATTTATTTAGTTTTTGGCTCTTGTTTAATTGATGTGATGCCTCTTTTCCAAGCACGAGTGTTAATTGTAAAATGGCTTCAACTGATCACAATAATCATCAAGTTATTATTCACAGATGCAGCGTTTCCAGGGTCTTCATTAAAAAAGAACATCACTTGCGTGGATGCAAGACACACTTGTTTGATTCTGTCAGGTAGGAGCAGACTATGTATGGACTTTGCCACCTTTTCAAAGCTTCACAAACAGGTCTGCTTAAATGAGATCTGTAAAAGATAAACATTAAATATGCATCCAGATCTTCTGCTTGGGCGAGTGGACTGAATTTGTATGAATGGCTAATGTGTTGCTGTGACGGCGAGCAACTAGATTGATCACTCATTACGATATCTGCTCCATTGGCCATTAACACCCGCAAGGAGCCTAAACATGGGCCCCATCACACTAAGGTTAAATTGAGAGTGAGGAAGTGATGTGTGATTGTGTGTGTGTGTGTGTGTGTGTGTGTGTGTGTGTGTGTGTGTGTGTGTGTGTGTGTGTGTGTGTGTGGCTGGCTAAGAATAAAGGTTTTTGTGTGAGCCAAATATGGTCAGCTATCAGCTGGCAGCTGGAATGACAGCACAGGTGAGTGAGTTCAGGTGTACTGACATAAATAAGGTACACAATACACCTGCAGTTTCTCACCATGGATACTGTCGTCTGTACTTATTACAGTCGCGACTGATAAAAGCATTACTATTTACCCAGATGGCTCTTTAATGGAGGAGAATGATAAGATAATGTTGGACATGGACTTAAAAATGTAGCCATCTACCCTCTCACGGCCTGTCCGCGTCTGATCCAAAAGTAAGAAAGAACAATACATGTATATTTAAGTGCGAGTCAAGAGGCTCTCCACGCCCACAGCTGCAGGGATGTTGTCAAAAGAACAAAATTTAATAAAACCTGTCCATGACACTTGCACACACACTTTCTTTCTTTCTGCGTCTCCTGGTGCTTTCTCTTTCTCTCTATCACACACACCTGCCTAAGTGAAGGATTTACTTGCATTACACACAGTACATTGAACATGCCAATCACCTAGCATTGCAGCTGTCTGTGTGTTGTCTGTGAGCTGTCTGCATTCCTTTAGAAATTAACTGTGCACCTAAAATACTCTCAGACATGCAGCTTTAAATGCTAAAGTGGGGACAAATGTCACGACAAGCTGTTCCATCAGTTACATGTCAGACTCACTGAGATGGTATTTAATTAACATGAGGGAATGACTAATGCTCAGAATTTTCAAAAAGATGTTAAATTTATACCTCAGTGATTCATCACAGAGTGCGCAAATGAATTAGAGCAGCTCGGCTGCTAGCTATTGTCATGCAACCTCACTGTAGTTTAAACTTAAGATTTATATCAAGATGTTAAATTTTAAAAAACAAAATAAGAAATAAATCGTGGTGACAGACAGCGGTTTCTGAACAACTGCTGTTAATCCACAGGTGGAGAATCTTTAAACATTAACATCAGTCCAGAAACTCACATTTGCCATATTTGAATAGCCCAATGCATTCAAATCATACATATTTAAGTGGAAGGCAACAATTTAGATAGGTCTCCCTTTTACAGCAAGAATATCGATATCATATTTGGGAAAAACAAATGTCTCCCAAATTTGCTATTTTGAAGCCCAAGTACTGAAAGACTATTTTTTCTCTCCTTCTCTCTCTGTGTGCAGGTGTGTGTGTGTGTGTGTGCAGGTGTGTGTGTGTGTGTGTGTGTGTGTGTGTGTGTGTGTGTGTGTGTGTGTGTGTGTGTGTGTGTGTGTGTGTGTTCAAAGATGTTGAAGATGCTGGTGTTGACATAAAGTCTGTTTACTCCACTGTGCTTCCTCTGTAAAGATTCTGTCCACAGAGACCTCATATGGGGTGAGGGGACCCCTATTCATCTCCTCCCAAATGGGATAGCATCCTCCAAGGGAGAGGGGTGACACAGTCGCTGCCAAGGCGATGGGGAAGTCCTTCTGCTGATAATAGCAGTCGGCGGGGGGAACAACCTCTGCAGGCACCAGGCCAGACAACTGTCAATCAAAGTAACTCTCCTCTTTTTTTCGGTGGCAACAGCCCCTCCTCTCTACGTGCCTCTGTTTCGACCATCTTGGACTCTCTCCTTCGCAGTAGGCCCACTGAAGGAAATTCTGGACTAAATCTCCAGCCTGGATATCATCACAGTGAACATAATGGGCATGATGTTCTGACAAGGAGTGTTTGGGGAAACCAAAGGAAAAACACCAATTACAGATGTGTAATTGTAAATAATCAGGCTTTTAAAGGGGTCAGCTAATTATGTATGAGAAAGTTACGCAAAAACTGAAAACAAACACTGGAATGTACTCTGCAAAGATATTTTTTAATCTCGTCCCTTAGTGCCGTAGATAACAAATAACAATCAACCATTGTGAATCTCTTTTTACCTAATTAGTAATTACCACGACGATAATTACATGACTGTGCTTGTTTGGCATGAAACAAATTGTTGTGAGAATAAAGTGCATTCCCCCTCTCAATTTAATTTGTATCTCTGAGTCTGTATCATCCAGATATTAATGCTTAAAAAATAAAACGAAGAAATGTGTGCGCATTATTCAAGCAGAAAGAAAACGAGTCAGCCCCCCCGCCAAAAACAACAACGCAGTCACATTGCGTTGCAGAAAGGGAAAAAGTCTTGTGTTTCATACAAGACTTAATCATAAAAATGTTTTAAGAATTAAATTATTCACTTGGAGGAAAATAGCAAATAGGAAAAAAAAGAAAAGAGAAGAAAAAAATCAACTGTATGATGACTAAACAGTTTTTGAAAACGCCTACCTGCAGACTGCAGGAGATTGTGGAAAACATATACATTACTATTTCCCTTTTCCCAGATTAACTACAATGTATTTCCTTCCTTGGGGAAGTTGTAGGTTTCAGAATATGTGTACATCACAGAGTCTAGTTACAGGTTTTAATCCACTGCATGTGCAATAAGTGCACCGGAGCATTAAATGCCTATTGGTAGCTTCAACTCTTTATCTTATCTCCTAGTGCTGCAGGATTTGTTTTCTCTCATCAGACAGCCCTTTTATGGCATCCTGAATGTGCATGTACACTATGGTTCCAGCTACAGCTTTACCTGTTATCATCTTGTCTTTGCCATTTTATGCTGCCTTAGTGCAAAAGATGTTGTTGTTGTCTTTTTTTTTTTTTTTAATTTTGTGTACATTTAAAAAAGCGTAATCTAAGTGGTGATTAAACAACAATTTGAGTGAAAATGCATTTGGGTTTTAGTAACAAACCACTCAATTTGCAGTGGTTATTTGAATTAATTTCCAAAGACATCTTAAATCCAAAGATATCAAGTGAAGTGATACAGTATTTTCTTCTTTATTTAATTTCTTTTTATTTAGGCCAAAGTACAGAAGCTAAATAATTGCAGGGCCAGTAGCTCAATATAATTAGGCTCATTTGTGGAAATGTATCATTTCACAAATGTCCACTTCCCTCAGAGAACTCACTTCATACTGTGCAGCATGTTTCATCCAGCATTGCTTGAAGCCTTCAATTGGACATATGCTTCTTAAACAGTTTGTTTTTCCCTACTGTATGGTTTAATTCTCTAAATGTCCTGGCAATTAGGGTGTGACTTTTGATATAGAAGCCGAAACTAGCTGTTTTCTTTGCAGAATAAAACAAATTTATTCTCACTAAATGAAGACAGCTTGCTACAAATACCTTTAACTGCCTACTCTATAAAATCTTTAATAGAAACTTACTGACTCATGTCACATTCATTGGGCTTGTTGATAAAATCACAACTGTCACCATGGCCCTGTAAAAGTGGGAGAGGTAACGCCATGCTGTTGCTGCAAGCTGTCTAGTAATGAGACGTCACTCCATCAGGGGTGGTGTGTTATGACAACTACTAGAGGCATTTTAGTGGGTTTTTTTTGTATGTGTGTGGTTGTGTACAACACATGTGTGCATATATTTGGACACTCATGACCCAAAGCCAACACTGAATAATGCAAATTTCTAGGATTTATTTTTTTTAAGGCCTGTAGTACATTTGCAGTGATGCGCATGAAAATTTTATTGCAAAGAAAGGGAATAGTTAGCACATTACCCTACATTTATTGACAAATGAAACAATCATCGGGAAGAAAAGTGTCACACAAAGAGAAAAAACTCTCACCAGACTCGCGTGAGTTGCCGTAACCCTGCTATGCATTAACCAGTCCCACTGATGTGACTAATCTGCTTCTTTTAAAGGCGAACGTTTTACATTTACAAGTCAGCGTGTGTGTGTGTGTGCGTCTTAACCAGCTGTACATACATAAGGTATTTGCGTGTCTAACAACGGTATGGTATAAAAAGAAACCCCCAGGTCTCATAAAATATATAACACAACCGATCTTGCAGATTTTCCAATTGGAAACATTGGTGCACACAAACTCCATGTGCTCTCACACGCTGCTGCACCATCATGTATTTAAGAACAAGTTTTATAAATTCGACCGTTGGAGTCTGTTGTTCCATTTTATGTCACATTCCTTAGTTGTGCGATATGAGATGGTTCATTTGATTTAAGTGTTACCTAAAAGACTCATTATTTATTGAAATATACACCCTGTTTTCTGTACAAGGTATCCCTTGGTTAAATGCATTTTAAAAATGTGTAATACCCCTGTAGGGATCTGGATTAATGCATCAGATCAAGACGTGAGTTTTATTCCTCACTTTTGTAAATATGCCTATTACAGATAGCATTAGTACTGACCTTGACTTCCTCCCTAAGTCAATGATTGTGACTGTTTAATGTTTCTGCAAGAATTATTATCACAATAGTAATTTAAATCTTATCTTATACAATAGAAAATAATCTCAATTATGGGAAAGTACATTAAATCACACAAAATCAGTTAACCTGTGTTCAAAGGAAAGGAAAGAGAGGATGTAGCATGTAATTCAGCACTCAAATGATATTGGCTAGCCTGTCCTCTCTCATCCTTTCTAGAAACATGTCTTATTCGCCACAGCTCATCGAAACAGCATTTTTACATTCAGCTTTTAGCCTTCAATAGCTTGTGCCCCTTCACATCACCCTCTTTTCAGCTTAGAGGCTCCAGAGATCTGTGGTCCGTTAGCTCTCTCACAGCGTTTCAGCTGACATCACCAAGAACTCATTTTACCAGTCTAGCAAAGTGCCTGGCATCGACAGAACGAACACAGCATTTTCTCATACACAATGGATTCCCCAAACTCACAGAACTGCCGTAATGACCAAGTCTCTCAACCCATGGTGATGGTTGATGTTTGGCTTGCACTGTTGCTGATATTGCCCCCTCCCCCTGCTCTCTCCTTTCAAGTCCACCCATTTGACAAAGTGAAAACAGCAACAAAAACACAAACAAAAACCTCCCCCAAGCTCAGGCATGCACAGCCAAACCTGACATTCTAATTAGTTTTAAAAGTAATTGCTCGAAATGATTAGTTGAGTTGGGCCACTTTCCCTTGTTACCTCTGAATTGGAAATATAATTGTTGCGGACAGTAATTGGCCAGCAATAGACTGTTGGTTATTGTAGTCTGTTGTGGACGGCTGCATCATTACCAAGGCTTGGATGCAGTTCAGCTTTTGAACTACAGTGACCAAAGAGGAACACAAACACACACGCACGCAATGCTCTGCTTCCCCATGCCAGCTCTCCATCACCACTCGGGCCCATGCCCCGCTCTAAGGATCTAAGTTCCTCTTTCTTTGTCCCCTCCCTTTGTTGCTCCTACCCTCATGTACCTTGGGGGCAAATGGACTACTTGTTGAGAGAAAGAAAGGCTGCAAGCTCCGAAGAGGAGAATCGCCAGCTCGTAGATGGAAAAGGGGTGAAGCAGCAGAGAGCCATCGCAGAGAAATGAGACAGGACTCGTGAGTTTGCTTCTTACTTTGAAGAATTATCAACACAGAAAGTTGCAAAGCTGCTCTGGTGAATGACATCCGAGCTTTTTATGTGACACCAACGTGACTACACGTGTCCCATCTGTGTGTGTGTTTGTGTGTTTCTTTGTGTATGCTCTCACTGTTATTGCCAGGATCAGCTTCTGTCTGTTTATGTTTGTTGTACAGAGTTTCCTTTGCTAAATTGTGTGGAAGCCAAACAGCTCCCATCAGTAAACCAGGCAGAAAGGGCTGCGTATCCCGCTACGGGATCCAGGACATGCCAGGGGGACCACATACACAGGCACATACACATACGCACAATGGGAGTACCTTATTCTCCCTGACTCACAAGCACACATCAACTCACTAATTAACTGACAGTTAGCGAGAAAGACAGACACACACTGTATATATGTGAATGTGGGTGTGTGTGTTTGAGTGCAAAAGGTATATACTGATTATGTTAGGATATCACAGAGAAATCAAGATTATTTGGGTTGATAGACTTTCAGCAAAAACTGAGCAAATGTGCATCTTCCAATTATGCATTACTTCTCTCTCTTACACTCAAAGCGATATAGGTCATGGCTGTCAGACTAAGGATTCTGTCATCAGCCCTCACCCTTCCTCCTTTCTCCATCACTCCTAGCCTGAGGGTTGAGTTCCCATACCTCGTCCATTTGGACCCTCAGTAAGTGTACTGTATGTACAGTAGAGACCTCACACCCAATGCACATCTCACCCACCCGTTCCATTAGAGGAAAGAAGCACTCACTCTGTTCACTGCCTTTAGGAGGGGGAGTGGGAACTACGACCAAAGATAGGCTAATGCCCCATACCCTGTTTCAACACAAGCTATACAAGCATAACTTTTAGTATTTACAAGTTCTTATTTCTTTTTTGGAACCAAGCTAAAGTTGCATTTTGCCTTCTAAATAGTCTTTGTTGTTAGTTCTTTTTTAAACTCTTTGATTAGTGGACTGTGAGTATTGACAGCCTGCTGTGTGTGATCATCACAACAAACTGACAGTAGGGAGCTCGATAGCCATCCGACCCAGCCTCCAATACCATCTGTCTACTATGGATCTCTGGAGGTTGACGTCTGTTGGCTTGGGAGATGTACACACCACAAGCCTCAAGGGCTGGCAGAACAGAGTTGAAGGAAGTGTGTATGCCCCAATTGAAGCTGTTCAGTCATCTTCACACACAGAATAGGTACTGGTGGAGTATACCCACTCTTTTTCATGATCTCTTTCACTGTCTTTCTCCCTCCATCCCCCTCTCTCTCACAGAAAAGCAAAAGTGATCAAACGCTACTGTGATGTCTTAATTAAGAAGTACTAACAGGCTTGATTAAAAGAAGAGAATGAAAGGATCCATCAATGAAAGGAGTAATTCCCTTATCAGCTAACTGCAACACAAGTGGACGGGAGAGGAGGGAGCGTAAAGGGAAAGTGAAGAAAGAAAACAGGATGCATCAATAGAATGGGAAATATGCAAACAGAGAAGGAACTGAGGCATGACTGAATTCATACAGCAGCGTGACTGATATCACTTCAACTCCTCAACTTCAATAAAGCATCGACAAGCAAAAGTTCAGCGCAATTAAGACTGGACAGGTTTTCATAAGTGGCCTTCTGCTAGGGAGATATAGCTTGAGAATGAGCATATTTTCGTTTGCATGCAGCACTAACAGAGACATTTGGCTGTCAGGGTAATGCCGCTGCATCTGACCCAAGTTTATTTTTGGGTCACAATCTCCATCATGGGTATGAAAACAAACAAACCAGGCCATTACCAGTGATGGGTGGTTCTCTTACTCTCTTTACCCACACCTCCCGCTCTCCTCTTTCACGTGTCTTTGCACTTTTAAAGGATTCAATTAACCTGAAATGAACTAAGGAATCAAGCAAAAAGATACCGCCTGTCTTCCCTTCACTGCCCTATATTCAGCTTTTCTCCACTCCAGTTCCCTTTTGTCCCATCTGCTCCTTCCAGCTATTTCTCATCTTCCTTTTTCTTAACGTGCAACAGTTTGAGGAAATACAGCAAGAGCGAGGGAGAACCCTGTGCTCAGTTAAAGAAAAAGAGAAATAAAGAAAAGCTTACAATGAAACTAAGAAACGTGTTGTTTCCCAGTCAGATCTTTTCATGAAATCTCCACTGGCTAGAAGAAGAAAAAGGCAAATTTAAGAACTTCGGATTTTAGTAAATACACGAAAGAAAGATAAATACTACATGTTTGTAAAAGACACTTTATCAAGGTAATTTGCTGCTCTGAGAGCAATTGGAAGGCTGGATCATCAGTAATTTGAACACTAAACCAGCTCATAGCCACAAAAGCACAGGCCAGACACAGGAAATACCCTCAGTACCCCCAAAGAAAAAGTTGAAGGTGTTTTTCTGAAATGTTTAATCATCTATGAGATTTTTAACATAAAATAGCAGCAAACAGCCATTTGTTATGGTAAGATGGTATTCTTTGACAGTAAAGTCACACCCTCGATGTCTGCCATAATCAAAAAGCTTGTTACAGCTGCGTGTGCACATTACAGCATCTAAGTCCCTTCACACAAGTGACCTCACATAATGCAGTGTAAAAGGGAGATGACATAGCAGACTACCCCCCAAAATAAACAAGAATTGTAAAAAAGAGAGAGATGTGATTATCCCACTTTAAAACACAAAGCATTGGAATTAATGAAATGATTGTTATCATTATTTTCACCAAAGGATAAATCAGATGAGTGGTTATTGGAGGCAATGTGCCTACTTAAAGGAACTTGCTAATTGGCTTAACTTGGTGACTACATTTATATTTTTATATAGAGGCTTTAAAACACAAAGCATGTGATTTATGCATGAAGTATTTTAGTTATGTTATGTATATCTACTCTCTTTAATTTCAGTTCAGTGTCTGCTGCTGTTTCTTGCTGATAATTGTTAGTTTTAGCTCTGCATCATTCAATTTGATTTAGATGTAGTATATACTACCAATGCAATGAGTTTCCACTAAAAACTATTTTTAAAAATGCAAAAAAAGAGGGAACTTCTTTGACACCTCAGAGGTTGTTTACAGGTCTTGCGACGTACCTCTTCAATGTGTGGATTCCAACTGATCTGTGATGTGCCATTTGTTTGAAAATCAACTTTATATGTCTCCGTGTCCTCTTACAGAGGCAGCAGACACACCTCTGCCCCACTGACAACCCACAGCCTGACTTTGCAGTGCTGCATACCTCAGCACAGCTGTCTGTTGTCCGTTTCTTCCGATCTCTATCTCTTCCTGCCTCACTCCCCACTTTGTGCCCACTCAGCATGATAATGATATACACCTCTGCCCAGTCATCTCTTTGTAACTCTGGTACAACTCAAAGTATGACAGCAAAGGCAACATACTGTACATTGCGTATCTGTTTACCTTACCTCAAGGAAAATGCAGCTTAATGCAGTGTTTTTTACATTAATGGCAAAACATTTACTTCAGAGTGCCTCTATACTTGGGGAAATGTGTGACAGACGTACTTAATCCAGTAGACCTGAGGTGGAGTAAATCCGCTATCTTCATCTTTAACCTTGTTAACATTACTTAAATCATAAACAGCTTTTCATCCACGGGGCTTTAGCTACACCAGTGAACAGCCATAGCTCCCTCTATGGGGACACACTAAGATTACTTGTGTCAGCATTCTAGCTTAGCGGTGGCATTGTGTTGACACACAACAGATGAATATAAAATCTTACAAAAAACAAAAATGTGCTTGAAGCAAAGCCCTGCAAAAGTATTTTTTATATACACAAATATAGTACACACACACACGCACACGCTCACACAATCTTGAGTGTCCCTCCCAGCAGGCACAATCACACTCAGGCAGATAATTCAGTGTCACAGAGAGCCTTGTCTCTGACCCTCTGGCCCCCTCTAGACAGAGGAAGCAGCTGGACAGGGACCCACGGCTGCCTAGAACTCACTTCCCTTGGGGAGCTTAAAGAAGAAGAGTCCCTCTCTGCCTCAGAGAATGACCAGCTGAGCATCAGTATGCCACTGTACGGCTATGTCCCTGTGTCCAGAAAGGCCTAAGCAGGATGAGAAAGTCTTCAAAATCTGCAGCAGCACAATGCTTTGAGTTAACACCCTGATGAAAAATATATCACAACTAGCTTGGTTTTGCAATTAGATCCATTCTATTCTGTGAATATTCTCTGCCCACAGCTCATAGGATTGGATTTTTTCTTTGTGATTGTGTTTGAATATTTACCTGCTGTTCAGAGGTGCAAACCACATTACTTACAAAAGATTTATTTTACAAAACAAGGACATATAGCTAATGATGTACCCATTTTGCACCCATGATTAGCAATGATTACACCCATTTTTAGGTCTAAGACACATCCATGCAGTTCTGTAAAACCTAGAACCTATACAGTATATGACAAAGGAATGACGTTTTTCCAAGTAGAAATCTGCAGTAGCAGTGATAACCAGTACATGTAAACATACTGAGTGTGAGACTCGATATTTTTAAATGCACGCATGAACACATGCGCACACACACAGAGCCCCTTACTAAGTGCGTATTAATATTGTATGTTTAAATGGGAAGTGCTAAGATTTTTTCAATTGCCTTGGCAGCCTGATGAAATATTAAACATTCAGAGAGTTTTTGTTGTAGCGTAATACCAAGGAAGGGTAAACATGAAATAAATAACGGATTTTAAAGGAAATGTGACACATAATGCTGAAATACTTCCTTTTAGTTCAGACAGATATCACTTTTTCAAGATTTACAAATAGCCAACAAAAAAATTAAATGTACAGTTTTGGTGCATTTCAGCATCACTTAAATAAAGCAACTGAACTCACTCAATCGTAACTTCTGATTCCTGAATAGTGTTTGCACCGTTTGGTATGATTAGGCTTTTAATACATTGACATAGCTGCTATTACTAAGTTGGCTTTAAATCTTATGCATATTTGCCCCTGCCAGCTCTGCCATTAGCAGTTCCACAGAGATGCAGCGTCTCTCGCTACTGCATCTTAATCAAATCTTGAATCTTGATCTTAATCAAATGGGCACGATTAACTTTTTAAAAGAATTAACACTTTTATTCAAAAATGAAAAAGTCAAGAACAAGTACAAATATAAACAAAGCAGACAAGTCAATCTGAGTCCGAGTCGCTCTGAGTTTTAATGATCCGTTCTGTTGGACTTTCACTCAGGGTCCCAAAACTATGTGGTGGCCAGAGCTGTACGGGACAAAGGGCGACAAAGAAAGAATGGCTTAAAAGAAAGAGAAGACTGGCATAAGTACAGAATAAAGGTGCTTCTAACCATATTGCACACTTTATCACACGGTGTGACACATTTGCTAATATGAATTTTAATGACACCATTGACATCATAGCAAATCCTGTGATTTCATCAGCTGTCATAGTAGGGCCTCCAGTGGAGTGCTGCTGTCCAATCAGATGGACAGAAGGTTGGCTGACCCGTTTACAGGGTCGTGGTTGATATGACATCCAGTGACACGACAACATAGCAGAATGGAAAGCTAAACAATATGTTGGCTAGGCTTTGGTCAATCAGATGCAGTTGCTTTGAACTTTTAACTGACTCATGGCATTAAATTGTGCTTAAAACAGACATTGTTTGATAATAACAATAATTTAAAAAAATAATAAAAGACTAGAAACACACACACACACATACACACATATATATAGGTTGGCCATGAGCTCAGTCACTAAAACTCTTATAGGAAGAAACTCCACAAATACCCCACACATTTGTTATGCTTTTTTAAATATACATATATGACAATGTAGAGTAGACCTCCCCCATTACCTTTAAGCAAACACGCCCTCGGATGAGGGCATAGGGAATTGGGCCATAGTTCCTTGAGTCAGTAGAATTCCTAAGGTTATCCCCTTCTAGCCACACATGGCCTTTTGGAACCTGGAAACATTGGCACAAAAGGCAAAAAAAAAAAGTTCATAATGTAAACAACTCCAGTCCACAAAAACAGAATGAGATAGAAGTCTTATAGTCTTAAATTGCACCATTACTCAACTTTAAGAGACAAGTGATTTGATCTCATTTAGCGAGAACCCCTCCCCATATTCCAGACAACCCTCCCTCCTTAGCCTATCTTAACGTTAACCTGCTTGTCCCTCTTTAACCTTGCACCGTCTTAGGAGAGGGGTCATGGGTAACGGGCAGGGTCGGCGAGAAGGGATTTAGAAGAACTTCAAACAGGGTCATTAGGCTGTTGGCTGAGATCTGAGCCCCTTTTACCCAAGGAGGGCAAAGCCAGAGAGAGGCCTGAGATAGCTGGGCAGCAAAAAGAAAGGGAGCAAGAGAGGAAGAGAGAGAATGAGGGAGAGCTAAGCTGCGGCTAGCAGCAGTGTCCAAGGGTCTCCACCGCAGTCCGACCTGCCAGTGGGGCGGTCATCCGAGCGCTCTCTAATTCACAGTGACACCAATTATGATTAATCTCATCACTTTAGGAGAGTGGGCTTGTCAAGTCCCTAATTAAGTGCGCTGTCCTCCCTATATGTGCAGACAGGATCAACAACACATTATATTGTCATAATGGGCATCACAATCCGCGAGTCTATTTTTGTGTTGCCTAACTTTTTAACGGCAAAAGTACTCTGGAGGAAGAGAATAACGTGAATAAAGACAGAATATTATCCGCACTGAGGTGACGTCACATCTTTCCCTCTGTATTCCTTATCAGTCGGCTCTCTGATTAGAGTCTTGAGTACTACTGTGGGATGCTGCATTTCATTTCATATTTGATAATTGAGACAGATGATGTGACATAATCACAAGCCAGTGACACGTTGACCTAACACGAGGTAAACAACTCACTGAATAACGACGACACAAATGAATATCATTAAAGGAGTCATCTGAGAACCATATGTCAGCATGCTGGATTCTCACCATTACACCTCATTAACATGGTAACATATGCTGGCTCCCAAGCACAGGAAAAAGAAACACAACCGTTTGTCATCTGCCAAATCAGAACCCCCCGTTTCTCCACATTCTCATCTTTTTTTTAAATATTATCTCTACTGTGCTTATTTTAAAGGTTACTTAGTCAGTACCTCTTAAGAATTTGTGCGTAGTGTAAAAATCATTGAAAAGCAAAAACTCCTGATGGCAAAATTTCTATTTAAAGGCCTAATCAAAAACACTGATTCAGACCAGCAACGTCTGACTGACAACAGCACTTTGTTTCAGCGTTTATGAATCAAACCAAAACCTGAGTAAAGTCTGACTTTAAAGATCCACTAGGCAGTATTTCACCAAGTGAAAAAGTGAAGAGGTCTGAAACTTGAACCTGCTGCACTGCGACCAGCATGAGGATGAACGCTTATTCATATCACTTTGTAGGTGTGTGAATAATCCAAAGGAAAAAAAAATAAAAATAAAAAAATTAGCAGGTCAAGAGAAAATCTCTTAATTACAATGAAATGGATGCAAGATAGTCACAAACCAAACAATGCACATTTCAAAGAGTGTTTTTCAAAGAAAACTGCAGTTTCAGGCACAGGTAAAGAGAAGACTATGAGGAACGCTCGATTTCTTTTTGGGTACACATCAAGGTTGTAATTAAGATGTTTCTCTGTCCACAGGGTGTTGACATAAACCAGTAATTTGTCATTTTACCACATAATAGCACCAACATGTTTGATTTTGACAGAGGAGCCGTTATCAACAAATGTCATTTCTAACCACATGTATTTCCAAAAATCCTGTTAGGCTCAAAACCAGAGCTGTTGCAGTTAGAGGCGGAGTCACTTTGATCAGCTCCGCCTGCGACTCTGGTGTGATGGATGGCAATGACTGCACCCATCCTGTGGTTGCAGGTTGGGTTGACGCCAGGCATTGTGTAGCTGTCAGAGACATGTCGAGAAGAGCTGAAACAGGAGCTGTATTCACTGTGGAGGTGTGTTGTTTAACAGCTACACCATTAAAGTGCTCATTATGTTAACATGATTGGGGTGGGGAATTATGTTAAAGCTTAATACAGGAATACTGAGTTCATCTTTCATCATATTGCTCTGTCTATCTTTACTGCAAAGAACAGAAAGCATAGCGTCATTTCATCGCTCTTATTTCTTGTCTCTCCATCTCTGGTATAATATTAGGGATCAAGTGTCATTGTTTTGACACAATAGCTCTGACACAGAAATCATTCCTAAAAGGTGACAGGGCAATTAGTGTGTTGTTGGATAGCTGAGGGTGGAGAGGGCCTGCCTGTCTGTCAGAACAGAAAATGAGGTGTTGACAGGGTGTAACACTCCCTTCCAAAATTCATCTTTACAGGTCCACCCATAATCCCTCACACTATTGTAATAATCACACAAACAGATCTATCCATCTGCTGGTGGGTAAAAAGCACCAAACACACATACTTGTGCAAACTGTAATTAATTATAATGACTTTGACTTAATCTAGCAAAGATGTTACAAAGAGACACTGCCCTTTTAAATAAATGCTCTACTTAAAAGTGAACAAAACAAAAAGCAAAACAACCAATGAAACTAACTGGTAACTGTGGTGTTGCACCTGCTTACACAAAGAGATATCCTGGTTTCTGAAACCCCAATATACACATTATATCTTTTACCGATCGTCAATGATGATGATAATTGGATCACTAGTTGGCAAGCTGTGATTCAGATGTTCGTAGTAACCTGATATATAATCCATCCAACTGAGATACTAAACCTCTGAATGGACTTAAATGAGTGAATTAAGGTGAAAGGACATGTAAAGTGAGTCTAAAGTCATATAATAATAGTTCTCCACCTAGTGGCAGATTTATTTATTTTTATATATATATATATATATATATATGCGCCACTAGGTGGATATATATATATACACACATATATGGAAGATTATATACGTATGTATATAGTATGAAAATGCTGTTTGTAAAAGAGAAAATATATACATATCCTTTTTCATCCAGTGAATGCCGCTTACAGGCCTTGTGTCTTAAGTCTTTTAAATACACAACAGATTTAAAAACCATGCAAGATAAAAATCTTCGGTTCACACATACACACAGACCCACACACACACAGCCTCCCGCCCATCAGTCTGTCCATTCGGCTGGCACTAACTCTAACAGGCTTCAGAGAGATTGCAGGCCTGAGCTGTGGGTGTTGGGGAGAGTAGTAATAGAAAAGCAATGACAGTGGTTTCAGCAGCAGAACCCCTGTTCACTCTCTGGTTTTATCACTGTTCTGAGGAAATATAGGTGTTGTCAAAACTGATATTTTGACCAATGACACAAAATGGATGTGTGTGGTCTAAAATGTAAACAACAGGATGATAGCCTATAGACTGTGGTACACACAAAGAATAAGCGAGGGACAGTTTTGCATTATGCATAGAGATTCTGCTTGTCATTTTTAGGGTGAAACAAACTATCAAGTGTTTTGCTGTAAACCCCTTCTTCAATCACTTTCTATTTGCACTGTATCTTTTTAACCTTTTTTTCCCTTTCAAAGACAGTCACTGAGTTGTGGTTGTTTGAAGTAAAACTGCAAAGCCGCCACCAGAAACCTTACTTG
The DNA here is from genome assembly GCF_057382275.1 of Copadichromis virginalis. Lineage (NCBI taxonomy): Eukaryota > Metazoa > Chordata > Actinopteri > Cichliformes > Cichlidae > Copadichromis > Copadichromis virginalis. The sequence continues at coordinate 17,055,017 of NC_140618.1, forward strand.
GTAAATCAGGTAATCGCAATATGTATAAGAAAAGCAGCTAAGAAGCATGACATCTTCAGAAAATGTGGGCGTAATGATGATGATCGTGATGAAAAGATACTTACATATGTGTGGGTCTTGAACAAATCTGATGGGGAACTTGTGCAGACCTTGTCACCCTCCAATCCAATTACCCTTTTACAAATGTTCATATTTGGGTCAAATGGACTTTTTGCAATGACTATATCACCCCTGAAAGGAAACCATAAAACACGATTATTTAATAAGAAAATGCAAAAAATCCTATATGATCTAAGACACCATTTGAAATGACTAGTAGGATATTAGTATTGTTGTGCTTTCTTTTATTTTTAGGGGGAAAAAGCAGAGAAATGGTCACAAATCAAGCAGTGAATCACAAATGCACACTGAAATGTTAAAATGTGTGCTATAAATATTCTAAAATGCTTGCTGTCATCTTTTTTTCCCCGACTGCATAAACTAAGTGCAACCTACTTTTGTATTTTGCAAAGATGCCGACTCATCCGTTCAGAGAAGACAATATCCTCGTTGACAATGGTGGGCTCCATGGATGGACCAGAACACTGAATAAAAGCCAAAAAAAATTCTTTCTTAATTATTTCTTGTAAAAATAAAAAAAAGTCATTAAATCTGTAATCTTTTAATACGAACCACGACTAACTCTCCAATGTATTCAAAAGCACAGTGTGCAATGCAGCCATACTGGATTGTGTAGCCCACAAAACCAAAGGTCTTCCCCAGCACACGGCGGAACATCTCAACCTACAGAAGAAAGCAGCCATGGATTATAATGCACTGTCATCGAAGTACATGCTTGATCCATTTATGGTAGGCTTATGTTCTTTATGGGATTTCTAAAAACAAAAGCTGTTTTAGGGTTAATGCTTGAAGGTGTGGACAAGGTTGTCACAGTTGGCCTACTGCTAAGATGGCACATTCTATGGTGTTTCATTCACAGAGGCTGAGCGGCCAGTTCACACCAGAAAACTGCCCTGAACTTTGATCCTGCGTAGGATGGACCAATCAACACCTTGTGCTCAGGTGATGGACAAACACAGAAGCTGTGACACATCCAGCCAAGCAGCTCTGCACTGTCGGCAGCTAGTCCCTGACACTGTGCTGCCTCCATCACCACCACAGTCATTAGAGTAGTTATCAACTTCTGTCAGCACCATAGAAACAAAAAGACACCAAAAGCACCCAAACAACTGCCCTGCAAACACTGCCACATGAACACACACAATGAGCACCCATGTGTCTTCTAAGCAAACATCCCAGGCACACTTAGGTTATTGACTTTTACTCAAGCTGCAACCTGTGGGGTGGTTGGAGAAAAGAGAGGCAGTATTTACACACTGTTGTACAAAGTGCATATGCGAGCCCACACACACACAAACACACGCACACACACCCCTGCGTAAACACAAATGCAAACTGAAGAACAATAGATACAGCTTGGTTTTGATGTTAGCCTGCACCTCAAACATTTTCTTTTAGCTCACGCCGCTGTCCTGCCAGTCCACCACAGGGTAAAGAAATCTTCATTTCCATCTCTTCTTTTCCTCCTGTCTCTTTCCCTCTTTCTCTCTCCATGTCTTCTCTCCCTCCCAGGGTATTATTAACCAAAGCAAGCAGAGCGGAAACCAAAGCCCCAAATCCTCAGAGCTCTGGGAATGACTTCCCAAAGATGGACAAGGATTAGACCCCCGATTTCTCCTTTGCCCCCACCACCTCCACTCCCTTTCTCCCCAGGTTCTCAACAGACCGGGTGTCAGGTGGCTCTCCCAGCCCTGCCAAAGGTGTTACCCCTAATCCCATTACCCTCCTCCACTCCTCTCCACTCTCCACTCTCACACAATGCTCTCTCATTCATTCTAACTATACATCACCTATTATACCCTCTATTCTTTTATCCCTAGCATGGTTTGTCTCTGGTCTATTCACCAACCTTTCTGATCCAAAAAAGAGCAACTCCATCCTTTCACCTCCCTCTGTGCTGCTACTCTGTTTCTTTCCCCGATCACCACTGGCAACCCTCTGCTTTTCACTACTACTTCAAATGACAAAGCTTGAGCAGGTGAAGGGAGACATATACAGTCAGGACAGGGCCCAGATGAAGTGCCCTCTTCCACTTGCAGCTTGCTCCGGTCTTGTTCTGTTCCACAGGAACTATAAACTCAGTCCTCCCCCAGCTGGTACAATAACACCTCTGGCCCCATAATTCCTCTGTTGGGATGCAAATGGTCTAAAGGTTAATGTGAACCTCAGGTCTGCACGAAAGCAACATGTTCATCTATATTCGTCTAGCTCTCAGCTTACTCCACCAGGTTCTCTGCCATTCTGTTACTGTATTGCAGTCTCAGACATGATCTCACATGTGCTCTTCCCTCTGCTAGACCAGGGATCAGGAATCTTTGTTAGCACTTATTCTCAAAGCACAGTGGACAGCCTCCCGTACAGCTGCCCTCATATCTCTGTTTCATCACCCCCCTCCATTCCAGCATGCATTCATCATAGGTAGGGATTAAGGGACTTTGCATAACAAGATCACACGGCCAGTGACTGATATCAAGAGAGTCCATATGCAGCCGGCTGGTTTTCTGAGGCACCCTCTGTCATTGATAGTGTGTGTCTGTGCGTGTGCATGTGGTGTGTTGGTGTGTCAATGTGCACAGAGAATAGCATTACCTATGTGTTTCATGGCAAGTGTATATGTTAGCTGCAGAGACTCCACTGGGATTCAGAACAAGGTGGACATCCACAGAGACCTCTGATGTGATCTCTATTAGCTCTAAATCCCCTGGGCAAAGAGTCAGATAACCCACACTATCTCGGTCTTCTAATAACCAGCGCATGTTTATTAGGGGGATATCAACATTAAATGAATGCTGTATTACAGCTGTAAATTCACAAAAAGTCTCACTGTTAATCCAGGATTACATGCCAAACATGTTCATGGGAAAAAAAAAAAAGCTAGTGTGGCGCTCGCTGCAGAACCATCTGTGGCCATTGGCCTCCCATTGTCACAGAACAGTGCTACAGTGACGAGAAAGGGGGAGCCCAAATGAGTAGCTTTTGATGGAAACATTTCATTGTGTGTTTAACTCTGTGATCTTACTCCTGAAGAAGCCCTGCTCATTCAGAGCAGAAATCATAAGTAGATGAATTAGGAGGGGGTGAATTCTGCTATACCAAATATGAGCATAAAGTGCTGCAGCAGTGGAAAAGCCTATCAGGACATTTAAACCTCTGTCAAAAACATTATTAGTCCAAAATTTGAGAACACATACATAAAAAAGGGTTCCTGAATATTGCAATGACAACAAGGAGAAAGAAATAAAAGCCAATCAAAAAAAAAAGTGTTTCCAATGTTTTCTCTTTAATTTCAGCAAAAGTAATGCTGCTTCAGTACTATCAGCTTACTAATGGATCGACATGAGATGTTTCTTAAAGGTTGTAATTAAGAAACTGAACTATATTATGTATTTGCTTGGAAAAAACATAGGGGGAAAACGCCTCAAAAATGAAGATAATCAGTGAAATGATTCCACTGCAGATTTGTTTCAATTAGAGTCTGCCAATATATGAACAGTAAACAAACAAACAAACAAACAAAAAAACAACCCCAGAGAAAAACAGCCAAAAGCCAATAAAAGCTTATCACAACTGACACCTAATTAAACTCATATTATTGAAGCCATAAGGAAATATTCAGAAAGGAATTACGGCTACTAGTCTCAAGAGATTTGACCCTGCCATGGCTGAATAGTGTTAATTGATATACATGGCCAGTCTATTAGAGCCACAAAGGGAATTTCAATCCAAACAGCACACAAGGGCCTTGCGGTGGACTTCTTACACAACTAAATTAGGAAAACATGGGCTGAGAGAGAACTGGGCAACAGGGGGGCTAAGAGGCTTACGAGCCCCTTGTCAGATATTCTTCTTCTCCCTAAGGATCCCAGATGGAAGGGAGTCTGGAGAAGCAGGCAGAGCAGAGACGGGATGAATCCTACCTCTGATGTCTTCCTCTGGGCAGCAGAAGGCAGGGGAGGGTGGGGCATAAGTCCTGTTGCGCAGAGCTTGACTTGATCTTAATGTGAGCTATAAAAAGGAGGAGGCTTGGCAACACAGGGGGTCTGTTTCAACTATCAGTGCAATCACAGATAATCCTGCTGATTTAAACACAGACACCTGGCTTGATGGGGAGTGACAGATGTAAAAGTCCCAGTCACTGAGTACCATGTCTGGTCCCCATCTCTCCTAGGTCTGCCTTCTATCAGAAGCTTAATTGAAGGGACTGATCTCCATATTGCTCTTTTCATTGTTGCTAACGGCAACACAGCCGTGACACAGCTGAGCGAGGTTACTATTTGGGGCCGAGGATTTAAACCTGCAATCAATGGGTCAACCAGAGCAAATAATAGCAAAGTGATATGAATACAACTGCTATGAATTGAAAGGAAGTGTAGGTTGACAGAGTCCCTGGCCAATAATACTGAATGGGGGAAAAAAATCAGTCACTAAGCCTTATTGTGCAGAGCACAAGTGATTGTGTTGTGCTGGCCTTGTGCTGACAGATTTTATCTGGTGTTGTATCACATTCACAAAGTCGCTTGGGTTATGCACTGTCCAGCTAATGAAATGGCCTTTTATATTTTAACAACTACTGACAGGAACCTCAACTGTAAAGCAAACCTACAATTTTTAAAAATGCGATTTCCTTTGACTCATGTTTCCATACTTTCTACGTCCCTTTTGTATAGGTCAGCTAAATATGACTCACTGTATTTTAAAACTACATCTGTAGAAAAAAAAAAACCAGGAAACCGAAATAAAGCTATTCAAAATATGGGATGGTGAATACATGGAAAAAGGCAAATCCTTAGACAAAATTAGTTGTGTACAAGACCTGTCCTATGCTGATTGCACTTGTTCCTTTAGAATAATGCTTTTCTTTCAGTGTTAACAAAACAAATATGTGCATGTTGATGATAATCTTGCATCCTCCCAACACACAAACGGAGCCGCTTCTCGCAGTTCAATGCTGATGGCAGAATTAGACTAAAGAAATCCAAACAGTCAAACCAGGAAAGGTCTGACATGTTATGACTGCTGCCATTATATTGCTCAATCAGATACAGATTAAAATGACAAAAACACCACAGAAAAACACTAGATCACACTTTGAAAGGGGGGAAATTTGTGCTATTTTTTCTGCAGTTAGACTGCTTTGTGTACACTATCATACACTGAAGAGTGCAACAGAGCCAAAGGCTTAAACTGAGATTTAAGAGAATTAAAAAGGAGATGAAAGGAAATGTACAGAGAATGTAGGGAAAGAGACGCATTCATACATCCCGCAAGTTGCACTGCTGAAGCAGGTCCTCCTCCTTTTGAGACCCAGGCCAGTCAGCGCATCTTATTTGCCTCATATAGGCTTACCACAATGCCCAGCGTTGTCAGTCATGATATATTCCCTTGGTCCCCTGTCAGCACACATAAATCTCACAGTGCTGTCAAAACAGCAGGACTGTCTGCTGAGAGCATTTGTAAAGTGAGCAGTTGGGCAATTGTTTCCTCTGGAGCATCACAGCATCCTGCGATCTTATGCTGCCTCTGGCCTCTCTCTGCCACACAAACCTTTTTGCAGAGGTCTTAAGGATCACACCATTCACTCACCAGTCAACTTTTCCTAACACTAGCTTTTCCTAACAAAACAGTAGGAGTTCTTCACAAAATAGTTTTTGTCATGAACTGCCAAATTCACATTTTGAATTCTCTGGAAAAGCACAAATGCTCCTGATATTATTCAATCCCATTCAAATTTCCCACGGCAGTGTGACAGTGAACTAGCATGCAGAATATGAGTACCTTGAAATCAAAGGAACTTACTGCAATTTATCAGCTTTTTATGTTATTATATATGTATCTGCCAAAAACCCATGTGCATTACACTCTACATAAAAGTGTAAATCTACCCTAAAAACTGACTTCTGATCACACTAAAGCAGTCAAACTATACTTAATTATTGTAAATTAATCCTACTGGCAACAGAGATGCAAACAGCTACTTGAGCATGTTGAATAAAATTAAAAATAAACTAATTAGGTGCAAGGGTTTTTGGAAGAATAACAGTAATATAATTTTTGATAATGCCTTCAATTCCACATAAAGGCTAACACAAATGTCTCCTATTCCATTATTTACCTTCACCTTCAACGGCCACAGTCATAAATACATTTGACATGAGAAACAGATTACAGGTTGGGACAGGGGCATGTGTACTATTATGTTATATCACAATTATCTCAGTTACTGGATATTGTTTTAGGGTTGGGAAACTAAGAAAAACATTTTTCATGCTATTGCTTGATGTAGTTTTTTACTGGCTTCCTGGGGCCTCTTCTTTAATCTGCAAATATTTTCCAGTTGTTGTCTGGTCTTGATTGCACAAAGGCCAGTTTAACACTGGGTCTGTGGAGCTATACTTTTATAATCTATGATTTGATACTACTTGCTGAAAAAAAGCAAGGCCTCCCTTGAAAAGGTTGTTGTCTATGGGGTGGCTGCAGCTCAGGTGGCAGAGCGCTTACTAACCAGGTTTGTGGTTTGATCCCAGTCTGCTCCAGTCTGCATGCCAAATATCCTTGGGCGAGATACTAACACCAAGTTGCTCTCTGAAGCACTTGTTGTTGATTGATTTGTTGCTAGTTGTCCTTTTGCTTTTTAACACACAACCTTTTATTCTTTTAAAGTCCCTGTGTTAATTCCTGGCATAAAATTAAAACATTAATTGGGCTTGAATACTTTGAAAATCCTTACATCAAGATGGCCATCCTTTAATGCAAAACAGAATATAAAAACAACAAATCACTACTACAAATATTGTGATGTACTTTTTTACAGCGCAATAGAGAACTGTGCAAGTCTTAAGTCCCATAATTTAATGGGAAAATGGTAAATAGGTACAGTTTGAGCAAACATGCTCAAACATACAATATATAGATATATATAATACAATATATAAGCCCCCCCCAAAAAAAGCGTTTGAAAGTCAACATTTGGTATGACCACCTGTATTCTTCAACACAGACTGAATTCTCTTAGACAAGCTTTCTTTCATTAGTCTCCAGGAATAGTTTTACATCTTCTTAAAAGTTCTTTTTTTGGATGTTGGCTGCCTTTTGTATCATTCTCTGACAAGATGACCCCACACTAATTCAGTAATGTTGAGGTCCAGGCTCTGGGCTGGCCAGTCAATGACTGATATTGCGCGTTTTCTGTGTTCATAATTCCATCAATCTTGAAAAGATCCCCTACAGCACTGGCTGCATGCAGCTTCAAACCACAACAGAGCCTCCGCCGTATATTTTAAAGATACCTGTATATGTTCATCGGTGTACCCTTCTCTTGACCTCTATACATAATGATAATTTGAACTAAAAATTAAAAATTTGGATTCATCATTTGACAATACCTATTGCCACTGATTTTCAGTCCAGTCTTTGTGTAATTTAGCATACCTCCGCTTTTTATCCGTTTCCCTTCATTAGGAATGTCTTCTTGACAGCCACCCTTCCAGTGAGATTATTTTTAAGTAATTTCTTTTAACCATTGCTTATGGACATGACTTTCAGATACAATAAATCTCCTGTAGATATTGAGGAGTGGCTTAATACCGCAACACATTATCGTACATTATCACGAAATATTCATATTATTTAGAATTTCAACGTAATGCATTATCGTTTAGTAATTTGTGTATTAAATTACAAAACGATTTAAATAGTCTCTTTTACAAATATTTTAACACTGTATAGTATAAAGGTAAAGCAATTCAGTTTAAGCTGCTTAACATACAAGTATTGTCATTCATTAACGTATTTATAAAACACAATGTTCAGATTTAGTGTAACGAGGTCATAATCAGGAGACGCGATATACTTTTAGGGACTGAGCGACTTCTGAATAACTCCTGTTATAATAACAACAACAGATAAGCTTAGGTTTTTGTAGAAAAATATAAAAACAAGACATTTAAACTATATAATGAGTGGAGTTGTACTCACTTTGTAGCGTGTGACTAAAAGCTCTCACCGGGCACTTACAATAACAGTTGAACTTCCCTTTTACGACTTCCAGGAGCGGCACTGTAACAACAGCGGATGTCATTGGTTGAGCCTCACCAAACTCCTATTTGATTGGATAACACGTGCCAAAACATCAGCACGCGTCAGCACGTTACTGACAGTATGGCAGCCCCCGTGAATAGTGTGGGTAAACCCTCAGCCGAACGTCCACCGTTCAATAGTACGAGTTTTCAGAAGAAAACAAGGAGCAAGTTAATATCCATACCTGGTACTAGACCTTCGGTTCAAAATGGACAGCTCCTAGTCTCCACCGGTGTCACGTCACTCGACTATTTGCTCGGTCAGTCTATCATTAGGATGCTAGCTACAAAGGCTAGCAGTATTTCTTAATCTAACTTTCGCATGCTGGATTTCACGTTACTGCAACGTACTGTATTCATATTATCAATGCAATGAGAATGAGAAGAAAAGCCATTATATTAAGGACGAGTTATGACGTTTGACATTGCCAGGACAAGACAAATATGCTTTTATTTTAAACGCATAATGCATCTTCTAATTAGTACTAGATGGAAAAGCTGTCTGTGAGAAAACAGTGAAAACAACTAGGTAATTTTCACAATAAATGTTGATTATAACAAAATACCCAGAGGGCCTTATTCATTCCCAGTTAAATCCATTTCCCTATTAATTTTTGTGGACATTATATAATCAGTTACATTCTTATTAGTTGTCTTGCACTGTGGTAAGCTAATTCGATAGTGTGGCACCTGCTGAGTTGTTGCTTTTCTTAATTCAGACTAAATCTATTAAGGCCACTTTAGTCTTAGGTTAGGTGTGGGTTAAATGGAGCAAAAAAAAGGATATCTGCCATTTTAAGGTCTAACTCTTAATGAAGCTCCTGGCATAACAAAATAGGGCAGGTTTATTATTCAAATAGTCATTTCTGTAAAAAGTACGGTTGCCTGAAAGCATCTAACAGTTGAAAAAAAAAAGTACTACAATTATATTCACATGTTCATGTTGTCTCTGCCAGCTAAACCTGTGAAAAAATATTTCTCCACAACGTCAAAATACTCTCTAGTTATGACAGAACCTTTGTGACAACTGTACTGTCTATTAATTGTTTACCTGTCTGTCAGTATGTTGCACCTGTCGTTCTAATTTGTCATTTGACAAACGTTTTGTCAGATGAGCAGCTGATGTGGCCATCAAAATAGTTTTTCACAGAAAGTACAGTTCCTGGTTGAACAGACAGACAAATGTTTTGACGCGTCTTTACTGAACAGTGATTGGCAGTGCTCGTGGAAACATAATCTTGTCACGACTTGGAGCTTGTAGAGAGTTGCTGTTGTGCTCACTGGGTTCATGGGTTCATTTGACATAGTGACAAGTCTAAGTGTCTCTTGTGTAGATCCAAAAGGACAGAGATGTTAGCAGCAGTTGAACAAAAGGAGGGTTCATAGTGATTTGGATATATTGTATATATGAGACTAACATGTAAACAATATTTTGTTTTTTGTTTCCGCAAACAGGTGGTGGATTAGCAGTTGGAACAGTGCTTCTCATAGGTGAGCATGTCACTTTAAATGTCTAAGTATTGACTAGTTTATGGTTTCTGTTAATTGGACCAAAGAGCAAGAGGAGGTCCTTTTTTACCAGCTGCTATAAGACTGTTTAATGTACAGTGATGCCAGTATGATGTTATCTATGTTTTGCATACTTCTTAATTAGTTAGTGGCTGTTATTTATACATGTATTAACATTATTATGATTAAATATTGGTTTGGTCTTTGAGATATGTGGTAGCAGACATGTGTTGCTACTCTGGCAATAAAGGATCTATCTAGCTAGCTAGCTACCTAGCTCACTATCTAGCTATCCTGTTAATTCAGGTTGAATGGGCTCAATATGAGAAAGCTTGAAATCAGTCTTAAAAGATAATTAAATATTTAGGGGTCCAAGTAACAAATAGTTCTAATCACCAAACAGACACTGTAATTTTTCAGCGTCTTCCTTCTTCTTCCTATTATTATTATTGCTCCAGTGTTTTACTCCACACATCTTCAGAAATGCTAGGGTCTGCTGAGTGACTTGAATTGAATCAATAGAACGTGTTTGTGAGGCTTTGTGTTGATGTCTGCATCCACTGCAGTTTGTTGTGAATGCAAGGATCTGTCCAGCCACAATGCAACAAATATACAAACTTCACATGCTTCCTCCAATCAGACTCCAACTCAGTTAAACATATCCCTGCTGCCCACAGCTGTCAGGAAGTTTAATCCTAAAATTTTGGGTCAAAAGTGAAGCTTTGGCAGCCCTAAAATTGTTTTGATTCCTTTTCTTATAAATTATATTTCTGCCATAAAATTGTTTGTGCAACAAAATAATTTCTTGATACAGTCATATAAAAAAGAATGTTTTCTCAGGACTCTGTAGTTATGTGAAAAATTAAGTATATACCCCATGATTCAGTAGCTTATAGAACCACTTTTAGCAGCAATAACTTGAAAGAATCATTTTCACATTGTTGTGAATGAGTTGGTCTACTTTTTTTTACAATGTTGCTTCAGTTCATTAAGATTTGTGGGTATGTGTTCATGCACTGCTCTCTTACAGCCTTTTAAGGTTCTTTAAAAACAAGCCATACTTGGTCAGTCTTTTTCTAACTGCACTGTCATGAACTTTTAACATTTAACATGCTAACTAAGCCCTCTGGATTCTGAGATGTAGGTCTGGCCTTGGGATGAATTTGCTAGGACTTTCACTGTTTTCCAGTTGAGAGCAATGTTTCTGACTCCAAGCTATTTGATTTTGCTGCTGTCTTTCCTTCTTAGTATTATTTACAGAAGTGGTCACACTTGCTGACAGACAGTTAAGTGAGTTAAGTTATTCAAGTTCATTTGATTAGCAGCGCCCTTTTAATTCCTATGGAATAGGGCTGAACGATATATCGCATTTGCGATAATATCGCGACATGATCAAGTGCAATTTTCTAACCGCAAAGGCTGCGATTATACTCTGGACATGTCCAAATTCATGGGCTGCATCCTCCTGAGGCCGCATTTGTAGACCGATTACGTCACAGCGACGCGCCGAAGGCTGTCCAAATTACTACCATATCCCAGAATTCATAGCGCGGCCCAGCCAAACTCCAGTTTCCAGCAATGGCAGCCGCTACTAAGTTTTAAAATTACTCATACTAATCTTTCTGGGTCACAAAATAAACTTTTAACATATTTTCAGGCGAGAAAGTAGTTGTGTAAACATCAAATATCTGCTCGGTTTATCAAGATATCCCATATTTGCAAAAGTGCTTCGACGTTTTCAGAGGCGTCTGCTACCCACCAGCTCGACAGCTAGCCGGGAGCTCGAGGGTTACTGATGCGGCCGAGAGCGGCACAACTCCCGGCACATCATTTTCAGATCACCGCGGAGTTTCGCTGCTCGGGTTAAACGTAATATATAAGTCACTTAGACAACCTAAAAATGTTATTGTTGGGCTTTTTTCAGTGTTTTGTTTGTTCGTGAGTAAATCGGTTTGGCTGAGATTAAAGTTATTAGATTAGATAAAATAAAACTTTATTAATCCCCCGGGTGGGTTCCTCCTTGGTTTTCACACAGCTGACTAAACGTCAAACAGAAAACTTATTAAACAGAAGTATGAGACAGTCGAGAATTTACACCAGTGTCTGGTTATATTTTAGATAGCAAGAAGCAGACGGCAGAGTTTATTAAACTCCACCGAGACAGCGGTGACGCTAATCAGAACTAGACCGTCCAATTTCACGCCTTTAAACTTTAAAGGCGTGTTTGTGTGTGTGTTTATACAATTGCTATTATGTTTGAACTTTATGTGTAATGTTACTGACTGCAGAGATCAGTAAGATGTGTATATTTTTTATTTATTAGTTTTATTTATTTAATATTATTTTTTAATTGAATGACTGTCTAGTAGTTCACAGATGTCGAAAAACTGAGTGTGGTAAAGCCACTGATTTTGTTTATGTATATTTCTGCAATCTGCACATTGTACTGACTTTAATTTTAATGTTTACACCAGGGTTCCTTGTCAGCACTTTATGCTCAGATGTTTGTAAGCTAAAAATAAACTATTGTGTATGTTCAAATATACTGTTGTGATTGAAGAAGTTAAATAAAAATGTCAGTCATCAATTCATGCATCACCTCATGTCATCATAACAGAGGTCTGTCTTCCAGGAAAGAACAGTTTAAAATTAATGTAATATAGTATTGGCCATACTATATGATGTATTGCTTGTCTTTGTTTAATAATACAGAAGACAAAGACCTTAAAAAAAATCGCATATCGCATCACAATCGCAATATTGGGGCAAAAAATCGCAATTAGATTATTTTCCATAATCGTTCAGCCCTACTATGGAAGCAGTAAGAGTGTACTTAGTTTTTCACATGACTGCATAAAGCTATGTGGAAACTTTCATCTTCACCTTACTGTATATTAAGCCTCAATATGTGTGCAAAGGCATTTTAGGTTTTTATATTTATTTTACCAAATTAAATTAAATAATACAACATATTACAAACATACAAAATATAAGAAATAGCTCTAATATATACAAATAGCTCAATTATAAATATCCAGAATATTACAAAGATTAAAGATATATGATTGACATTCTACTCTAAACTGTAAACTTTAAAAGCTTTGTTATTTTGTTGTTTTCACTGTAGAGGATGTTCAAAAGGGTGTAACTTGTGTACTGTGCATTACATGGAGGAGTTGTACTGGGAGCCACAGGCAGGAATGTCGTTCAGTGGTGCATTTGGGTCAAGTCATTCTCTCACTGAACATGCTCCTGTGACTGGTCAGCACATCATGGTCTGGGTGGGAGTGGATGTTTCCCACAATGCTGTTGTCCATCATTGTCCTTATCTTGGACAACATCCATCTCTCCAACACTACTTTAAGGGAGCTCCATCCAGCTCCATCCCTGCATCCCTTCCTGTAGAGTGCAGTGGTGTTTTTAACCCAGTCCAGTTTATTATCAATGTGTACTCCGAGGTTTTTATAGTCCTCCGCAATGTCCAGATCGAACCCCTGGATTGAAACAGGAATCACAGGTTTCCTGGTCCTCCTAAACCATCAATTCTTTGGTCTTTGTCACATTGAGCTGCAGATGATGGTGCTCACACCATGTGACAAAGGAGTCCACCAGCCCGGTACTCTGTCTCATCACCCTCAAAGGTGCATTCAACCATTCTAGAGTCATCAGAATACTGAAGATGGCAGGTCTCTGTGTAGTGGCTGAAGTCTGTGGTGTAGAGGGTAAACAGGAAAGGGGAGAGGACAGTCCCGTGTGGTGCCCGGTGTTGCTGATCACCTTTTCAGACACACAATATTGAAGATGCACATATTGTAGTCTTTCTGTCAGGTGCTCAACAATCCAGGACACAAGAGAGGCATCCACCTGCATCACTTTCAGCTTATTGCCCAGTAGGGTCGGCCTTATGATATTGAATCCACTGGAAAATTCGAAAAACATGACTTACAGTGCTCAACAGCTTCAGTCCACCCGTTACAAAGCTTTCTAAGTTCTTGAATCAACTTTTCTTGAAAATCTTCTCAATGGCATTCCTTTTCTTGTCTCTTGTTCATCTTTTCCTGTCACATTTTCCAGTCAAGTTAACATTAATATGCTTTGATACAGCACTTTGAGAACAGCCAGCCTTTTAAGCAGTGACCTTCTTTGTCTTATGGTCCTTGTGGAGTATGTCGGTAATCATCATGTGGACAACTTTCAAGTCAGCAGTCTTCATCATGATTGCGATTGTTTATACTGAATGACACCAAGAGATATACGATATTTTTGCAGGACCTGAACACAGAGATAAATAATCTAATAATTTCAGGTATTCAAAGAAAAAAAAGTTTTAAAATATTCCACTTTATGTGATTAATATAGAAGACATGAAATTCTGCCTTTTGGAATTCAGTCTGTTGCATAATTAGCTTTTTAGAAACTCTCCGCAGCAGTTTCAATGAAGAGATTTCAAGGCACATAGTTACTTTATCCTCTATATTCCTTTGGGATCAATAAAGTTATTCTTATTCTTTATTCTTATATTCATATATTCATTCGTGTAGAGCCAAAATGAAATGTATTCCTGAAATGAAATCAGCAAGCTACAGCTGACAATATTGTTGGTTGTTCTCTCCATCTTTGTCTTTAACATGTCGCTGTCTAGCAGAATGGCAAATAGACTGATGACCCTTTGGTCTCCAGTTAGAATCCCAGGTGTTCACACTTCTACTGTGATCCTTAATTAATATGCTCATCTGCAGATGTGTTATAGAACTTTTCAGAATTACATTCAAAGCAAGTGGATTTTCTGGGGACATAAATGTCTACCACTGTATTATTATTGTTATTATTATCATTCATCATAGGCTAGGCTATATGCACTGGTGGACAGTAAGGTTAAGATAGTCATGTTTCCCCTTGAAGCTGTAATTTGTGTGTAGCCAAGGCCTATACCAACTGATGATATTGCTTTGCCCTTTAATTCATCCCCCCAATCGATGCAGGAGTCAGTGATTACACACTAATGCGTTCTTCCCTTCCATTTTGTGAATCAATGTACGGTTGGTTTCATCTGGTAATGAGAGACACAGTAAAGGTGAAATGCGTGTGTGTGCATTCTCTTGTGTTTGTCTCTCAAAGAGTGGTGTGTGTGTGTGTGTGTGTGTGTGTGTGTGTGTGTGTGTGTGTGTGTGAGAGAGAGAGAGAGATGGTGTGTGTGTGTACACTGTGGTGTCTCTGTGTCTGTTTTGTTGTGTGGGTGGGTGGAATGGGGGGAGTTTGGAGTGTGTGTTTGTTTGTGTTTGTTTCAGGCAGTCGTCTCCTACACTCTGCCCCTTTAGCTGTGATGGCCTGTTTGTGAGACACAGACATAAAATTATCAGACTGGTCGTTGTCTGCCTTTGAAGTGTCTTGAGCTGTCCATCCTGATTTGTCATCCAGAGGGGGATCAGTCCAGTATGGCTGCTGTCTGAAGATCTCTCATCTCTGTGTTTTTTGCAAGAGGAGGAACAAAGCCTCCAAGCTTTTATTATTTTGGTCATGTATGGTCTCATTCTTATAGTTTTAGTAAATGTCTCTTTTCTTTAATCAGCCATCACCGTTAAATTTCACTACATTTTATGACATGTGAATAAAGGTGCTCTTTGACTATATACATATGGACTATGTTGAGAATTGACCACAATGTGGATGGTGATTGAGAAGATGACATGTTTAACTGTTATTATTATGGTAGAATTTCCTGCTAGGATGCTTAGTGGCATAGGTGGCTTGAAGAGGCCTTAAGAGTTGGTTGGATGCCAGTTGGTTCAGTTTAGTCAGATTTAGATGAAAAACAAAAGATAACTGAAGGGTATATTATGAAGTAAGGAAGTTCAACATAGCTGGGGTTTCTTTGTGTTGGCTGGCTTGACAAAATCTAAATCCCCAGTCAGAGATAACGGGTATCACAACAGTAGTTGACAACTTCAAGCTATGTGCATGCTCGCATAAAAAAAGGAGGATTTCACAAGTCATATGACTGTATTTTCTGCACAAATTGATCCCTACGAGTGCCACCTACTTCAGTTGGAGACATTAACAATTAATGATGATAGAACACAAAAAAAATCTAATAGCAAAAGACGAGAGATTAATGCTACAGAAAGTGATTAATATTGGGATTTAGCACAAAGCAATAAAATAAACATTTTCACTTTAGTTATTTTTATTTCTGATGTGACATCCGTAGATTAGATATTTGAAACTTTAAACTCAATACGTTTTAATATTAAACTGTCCCAGAGCCTACTGAAAGAGATGTGAAAATCACTCGTTTTTTTGCCAAATCAAAATAAAATTATTTTTATTGGTTGAATGGGTATTCTTGGTGATAAATAACTCAGTTAAGGCTTAATATAGCTCACATATACGTTAATATTCCTTCGTAATATATGGTAAACAAAAAACTTTATAAGAAGTGATAAAAGCAAAGAAAAATCAAGTAAAGGTTCTCAGTTAAAACTCGATAATAATTACGTATAAATCAAGTGTATGTTATGAGGGAATTGTGAACAATAACATGAATCATGTAGGTCTTATAAGACTTACATATAAAATAAAAGTATTTTCTTTTGGAGGAAATAGAGATGTTTTTTCTATGTATTTTCTCTATGAATAGCTTCTTATCTGAGCTTTAAGGACACAAATATTTTAAATATGTTTTAAAGGTATATTTTTTGGTGTCAAGGTGATCAGTCAGAAAAATCATAACACCATAGGTCTAACATTAATAAACTGCGCAAAGACAAATGGCAGCTGTGAGTTGAACCCTACCACTGGAGATACATTAATAGACATTAAAGGCTTGCAAATGCTGCTAAATTAACCCTTATTTGTAGTAGTGTTTATAGTAGTGATTCACTTTTTGAAAGCTTTTTTAAACAACTGTATTCTTTTGTTTACCTGCTATGTGTCCTAAATTTAACTCAGCTGCTCAGTAGAAATAATAATAATAGTACTTTATGGACCAAAGACATACAAGGGGAAACATTGTGACCTAGATATTTTCTCCCCTGCAGCTTTAGTAGATATGATTCAGGACTCTTTCTCTCCTGCTCCCTTGTTTGAAGGCAAATGAAGCAGAGGCATTCCCCTTTATCGAACCTTAGTCAGAATAACCAAAAAAAAACAAAAAACAAAGATGGGGGAAAAAATCATCCCATGACTGTCCAGAGTGACTGATCTACCTCAAAGATATGACTGTCCCCCACCCCCTGTTGCTCCTATACCCTGCCACCTCCCGCCTCCTCCTCATACCCCCCGCCTCAACTGCCTAATGACTCCTGGAGGTTCCATTTGTAAGGCTCCCATAGAAACACAACTACAATAGGCCCCATCTTGAGAGGGCCCATCTGGGAGTCTTTGTGGGGCCTGCTGAAAGCCACAAAGGCCTGCTGACCTAGAAACCCATCAATAAGAGAACAGGGAGCCCCACCGACAACAAATTGAAGAGCCATGGAATTTCCTTAGCCATCCTGAGTCCGTAGGTGAGGACCTGGACCAGGAACGTGGGAGGAGAAGGGAATTCTCCGGATGTTCGAGGATGACACCTCAGGATGTCATTCCCAAGCTGTCAGCTGTATGCCCATTACCTTCAACTGTCACTGCTGCCTTTGTCCTTGTGCCCACTGGTTGTCATTGTGAAGAGAGGCCTATGAAATCTTTACAAAATGGTGATTGTGACAGGAAGCAGCAATAGCATGCTGTGAAGGGTTCTGGGCCCTGCTCTGTAGGGTTTCATATTGATGATGCAGGTTTTTCTGCTGGTTTGGGGTGAGGAATGGACGGGTGGCTGCTTTGTACGCAAGAACAAAGACTACTTTTGGGAAAGTGTGTTTGCTGTTTAGAATTATGTGCCGGTCCATTTAATGCCTCCTCTAATGTGGCTCTAATGTCACCCCTCAGAGCAGAGATCTGCCCACCGTGCACAACTTACTTTTTACACTGTTAACTACACCTGATGGAAATGATGTGAGAATGATAGTGAAAGGATGCCATTGCCACTTGAATGCACACAAAAATCTGAGAGATTCATGTGAACCTGTGTCAGGAAGCATTTTGAGAGAAGCTCCTACCTTATCCTACTTCTGCCTTCTCTTGTCACTTGTAGTACCTTTCCATTTAGTGGGAGGGTCCAGGTGAATGCTTAAGGCAGGTGTCTTTGTCTCACCTCCACTGCTGTGTGGCGAAATGATAGAAATACTGTTTTAAGACCCTAACAAGAAAGGTGAAGATGTCATCTCCACTTTGATAGTCAGATCACACTACATGTCCCTGTGACATGTCGATTGCCACTTCATGTCCCTCCTAAGGTAACCAGAATGTGCTCCTTACATCAATTACAGTTTGCAGTTGTGATGTGGTCATGAACTGCTGGATCTGTGATGTGTGAATGAATGTTGAAGAAGGAAAGAATATCAACAATGTTTGGCATTAAACAGTTTGGCATTAAACAGAGATTTTTTCCACTTATTATCAAATTCTAATTATTGTTGTCTTTGTTTTATCAATATTTCTTTTTAGAGGAGGACCGATTTGATAGCTACTCTCGCATGATCCTCAAGTACTTCCTGGCAGAAGGAGTGGTGTGTCGGCATGAACTTTTTGTTGCATCAGCTCAAGATAACCCTGATGACATCTTACAGGTATGAGGGGAGGTGTCAGCCATTCTGTAACAACTTGAAATGAAACTGAGGTACTGCAGAGGATGATTTATTTTTCTAAGCTGCGAGTTTTGACGCCAAGGTGGCCTTGTGTTGTTATGTCTGCTTTAACATTTTCCCGTACAACTGTCAAACAAAAAGAACTTTGTTTGAATGTTGGAAAGTACTTGTGGATGTTTGTATAATTCATATATATATATATATATATATATATATATATACACACACACACACAGATATGATAGATTTTTTTGTGCTCATAATATAAACCCCCACCTGCTTTACAGTGCAGGCACACAGCTTTTGCTAACATGTGTCAGGGTCAATGGGGGTATCTGGGAGGTCGAGGGTGGCCTGGTTATAGCATTGTTGAAATGTTTCCCGACGTATCACTTTGTGAGGAGCACCATAGCCCCAGAAGCTGATTGCCACCCCGCATAAGGGAGGGGGGCCTCTCTCCCACTGATTGATAGTGGGAGGGGTCATGGCGTCACCCTCTCTTTACATATCAAAGACTTATTAAGAGAGGGGGGCTCCCAATGGGAATATATCACATCATTTAGTGTTTTCACAGCTACATTTGCAGTATTCTAGTTTTCTGATGTTAAGGTTCCTCTTTATGGATTACCATAAGATGCAGTTAAGTGCTTAGAAGGAGAAATGAAGTTGTGATGCACTGTAGTATTGTTGTTACTTAACTAGAGAGATTTAGTTTTGAGTCTCTTATCAGGATCTCTTTCCACATTGTATTTATGTTAAGCCTTAGAAACTGAGATTAAATTCTGCAATGAGTCAGTCTTTAGATTATTATTTTTTTGTAATGTAATACACATGATTATATAAAAACCATGTTATTATAAACTCATTGGCACTTATGATGCTAAATCATTCAGGATCTAGTTTTTGACCCACCACTGGTAATAATGACAGGTATCTGTTTATTTTAATTCTTTTATATGGATTTAAAAAATTTTTTTTATCATAATAAACTGATGCCCAGGTTCTTCTTACACTGGGACTTTCCATAGTCCCCATATTCTACTCAAAATTTCCATACCAATAGAAATAACTAACCCTTATACCAGTTACATGAAGTGTAATGTACTGTTTTGAACAGGAACTCCCTGCTCCCATCTTGGACGATGTGGCCATTCACAAGCCTGTGGAACAGCCCAGGCTGTCTTGTGAACCCCAGGACAATTTGGATGCTATGAAGATTGCCTGGCGCTATCAGAATCTACCTAAAGTGCAGGTAGTCAGATTGATATATACATTATATATAATGTCTTCTATTGTGTTGGAGTAAAGGTAATCTTTTTTTAATTTTTAAAAGTTCAAAATGTGTCTCTGTTAATGATGATTTGCCAATGGATTGCACTGGCACTCTGGTCTTTAGTGGTTTGGCAATTGTCTCAACCACTAAATCTATCAGCTTCTAAACTCCTTTGTGGGGTGAATGAGGCCTCAGCCTCTCCTTTCAGAGCTGGGCCAGATTACTCACACTTAACTGGCAATAGGTAGGCTTTTCACTGGTCCCCAACTTGCATATACACACATATACACACGCCTGCACCCCTGCTTAGCCTGGGAAACAAGAGTACTTTGCAGCCTGTGCATTGACATGTCTGCTCGCTCAACCCTATGACCCAGACCTGCGCCTCTGTCTTTCCCCAAATCCCTGCCTTTCCCCCTGCTAGGGTCGGCAGCCCTACACTCTTTCTTCCGCTTTGAGGAGAGGTGACCCTCCCCTTCTACTTCTCTGCAGTCTACCCCCGTTGCTCTATAATCCATATCGCTATGTGGATTAACAGCACACAGTGTGTCCCTGGGGATCCTCTCCTTCTTTCTCTCTCCCTGGAAACTTCTTTATATCTGTGTCCTTTCCTCACCTCTCCCCCTTCCCCTGTAAAATCGTCTTTACAAACCACTAGTAAGCCCAACCAGAGGATTTGCATCCCAAATTCACCCGCAGAGTCAACGCTTACTTTCCCCTTACACACACCTCTCCTGGCATAGCCCACTGAGTTGCTCTCCCGATGAAGACATCAGATCAAAGGTGAGGCCGTCAGGGCGGGGATGGAACGCTAAGCGGGTTGCCTAGCTCACAAAGAGAAGATGAGCTCCTGACCCCCCTGCCCTCCTGACCCCCTCGTCCCGCCAGGAGAGGGACACACCGGGGGCCCTAATCCAGATTAGGAGTAGATTAAGGGCCCCTTTAACAATAGAATCCCTGGTTTCACTCAGAGAGAAGAGCTAAAACTCTCTCTTTCAGCTGCAGGAAAACATCCGCCTTCCCTGCGTCCGTGATGCGTTTGCTTTCACAGCCAGAAGTGGACATTTATGTGAAGAAATGATTAAGAGTGTGGTCATAGTGGTTATTTAACTTCTCTGCTGTAGGAATGTGGAGGAATGACCCATAAACAATGCAATTGCTTTACCATGGAGCGGAAAAACAAACTCTTTACAAATTAGGAAAACAAATAAGTTTTTTTTTCTTGTGAACTGTTCTATTCTTATTTGAAAAACATTAAATACACACCAATTATTTAAAAAAGTTCAAAGCAGGTAGAGGTGTCCGATTTTATTGAAAGTGGTTTTTAAATTAATTGGGTTAGATTTTTTATTGTTTCACTTTCCAAAAATTGACCCTTTGACCTTTTCAGAGTGCCCTGGCCTCTTCTTCCCGATTTGGGCATTACTATGATGTTTCCAAGACAATGGAGCCAGAAATTCGCCAGGCAGCCAAGTGCCACCGCTTCTACCTTCCAGAACATCCCACCCAGTCATCAACAACAAACAGGTAAAAGGACAAGACACTATCAACAGAACACATGGAAACCAATGAGACACGATCCACAGAACAAAGGCACACAAGCACGACACCACCCACAAAACACGGTTATACAAATAAGACATCATCCACAGAACACAGGTAAGCAAACATGGCATTTTTCACAGAATACAGGTACAATGCAAACAGACCAACATCATTTTAAGGTAACATTACTGTATTGTAACTGTCACATGAATTAAAGAAGAGAGTATGAGAGGACTGAGGTTTCTCCCTTTGGTTAAGATTTGTAGGAAATTATTAAACTTTAGGCTTGCAAGGTATAATTGCTTTCCTTGTTATTTGATTAATAATCATTATATTCTCTTTTCTTGATTACATTTTTTAATGTCTATAATTTTACACAGTATATTTTTTAATGGCTTACAAAACATAATTTATCATGTATATGTCCCTTTTTGAGTCTAGGATCCACTGCTATTGAATTAATTATATGAAACATGATTATTATATTTCCTAATTTTCTGTTATTCCCCAAATCAGTCAAGTTTATGTGTTTTCATTAGTTATAGCAGCAAAGCAAGCATGCATCTTGCTAAATTTTGCATTAATAGTTTATGCTTTTCATTGATTTTCTTCAAAATACGAAAATGTCATATCTGTAAGGCTGAAATCGCTTTTTTGTGCTTTTTACATACCTGCTCAAAAGTATCCACATTGTTTTGTACTTTTGAGTCAAATGTCCACTTTCAAAAATATACTGATGCAAATTCATTAAAATCTGGCTGGTTTGTCTTCTGTTCTGAGGAGCGTGCCACTGGCCCAAGTCATTCAGGCTCTTGGAAAGGTTGCGTATGTCTATTCAAATAAGGGCCTTGTTTGCTCAGCGTCTGTTTGATTTCTCCTGCATTGAGTGTACTTAGGGTTCAGAGGTCATGCAGGCTCTTTACTCAAAGAGTGTTGCTGAACACACAAGTGCACACGAAGGCACACTCACACACACACAGGGTAAATATAGCAATCTGGAGCACAGAGGATGTGGAGGAGGCTTTATGGTATCACTCTTCTTTTATGTCAGCAAACAGACTCTTTAGCAGAGCAACTGTCCCAATACACTGAATTTTGTTAACATTCACTTTCAAAAGTGTGGATGGTAAAGTGGACACCACTAGCTGTTATAACTCAACATTGCCTAATGGAAAAACATAAAAGAAAAAAAAAATCTTGTCCACTGATGAATCTGAGTAAGCCTGACATAGTGGTGCTGTTGTAGTGTCTGAATGGGTTATAGATCTCACAGGCATTTTGACAGCGGGAAACTACACCTGCACTGCAGCATTGTGCCCCAAGCCCGCCCTGGTATTAACACACATGCATGTGCTCACATACACAGTGCATTGCACACGCACATGTACCACACAAACTCCTAAGCAGGCTACTCCCCCTTGCACGTGTCCAAAGCCCCATGTTGATACCCTAGCTGTTAAATTGCTTCGTTTCACTTGAAGGCATAATTGGCACAAATTGCTCTCTAGGTGATACAGATCCTGTTGTTTAAGACCAAGCATCCCCGTTCTCTCCTCTTTTCTTCCCTTGCTGAAATATGAACGCTGAGATAAAGAAGCTTCCCTGTGCATGATCCTAATTAGCTGACGCACTAGCCCCTGTAGCTAAGCACCTAGACCTTTTTGGTACCTGAATGAGGGCTGCTCAGTAGGGGTAGCTAAAACACAATGCTGCCTCTCACAATGGCTGCCAACCAGTAGCAACCTCCTCAACTACATGTCACACCATCCCAGCCCCCTACCTCAGAGCTGGGGCATGGGCAGAGAGGCCGTGGAGGGTAGGTGTCCCTCTTTCACCAAGCCAGCTCTATCATTAGCCACAGCGGGGTCAGGAGGCACCATTGTTGTGTTGAATAACTGAAATAGAGTACATGGATATACTTGGCCAAGTGTAATCAACACGATTGTGTATTACTGTTCTTTATACATGGCTATTGGCGTGTGACCAATCTATGTGTATCAGCTTTTGTAGCCTGCAGGTCGAATTGACAACTGACATAGCAGCCCAGTGTGAGTTACCACAGAGTGGTCATTACAATGGTGGGGCGTTCTTAAGTGGAGGGTCTTGTGTAAAAAGATGGGGTTAACATTCCTGTCGGCCATCCTATAGACACACGGAAGTCCCTTGATTGTTGCTAAATGTTGCTCTGATAACACTGTATGCCCTTTGGCAGTGGTGCACATCTTACCCCTGATTAAACCCAAAATGCTGTTCCCTGTTAATTTTAGATATCAACCCATTAATTCTCCTGTCCTTCTCACGTATCATCTTTGCTGTGCGTATGTTTGTGCATATGCGCGTCTCATCTGTCTATCTGTCTGTCTCGGCACAATCAGATCCTCAGGGAGCTGACAGAGAACCAGTCATGTTGTAATTTAATCAACCAAATAAATTAATTGGATCTCTTGATATGGATCATCTGTCTGCTTCAGTGGCTACAGAAAAGCACAGTCAGGAAGAACATGCTGCAGTCATAGACGATTAAACTACTGCGGTGATAGGCTTGGCCCAGTTTTATCAAAATAGTCTCAGTGACAATTTACATATATTAAATAACCCTTTTGTGTTCTCTTTCTGGGTGTCTGCTTCACTGTTCCCATTCTTTCTGCCCTACCCTGTGCTCTCTCCAGTCGCATGATTGAGTCTTACTCTGCATTGCTGAAGTCCCTTCAAGAGGTCATACACAGAGAAGGCTTTGATTTGTCTACCCCCATGGTAAGAACCAGTATTATATCTGTTTCATTTGAGAGTCTGGAAATGGATGATTTTGCAATTACAGTTTGTATTTTCAATTATTGCAGCCCGTCCCTTCAACAAAAACATCTAATACACATAGAAAGATGTAACTCTATGGGTTTACTTTTTTGGCTAAAACTGTAAACAAAACAATCGAATAAAAATATGATCCACTTCAGGTGATCCTTCAGTTTTAAATTTGCTCCTTTCTGCCCATTCAACCAGTTGCAGCCTTTAAAATGTTCAAAGAAACACTTATCAGTGCTGGGTGATCCAAATCTCTGTGATATAACATAAACCATGTTTCGTGTGCATTATTGTTTATGGTAAGTGTATGGCAACGATGCTGAACTCTGAAACTGTACCAGGTTACAAATACCACGTCTTAAGCTCACTTTTAATTACAAGCTATTGTTCATATAAATGTTTGTTACAAGCACTGGAGTAGCACAGAGGGAGATACTAGATCTGCATCTGTGACCCCCAACCACTACTTGAGCCTGTTTACCTCTTTCTCACCTGCTCAGGTTGACCTCACCTGTGTGTTCCCAGCTGTGTGTCTTATCTTTGACATAAATCTTCGGAATAATCACCGGTTCTCTTCAGAGTGCCAGAAGCATTTGTGGCCTTATCTACCTCACTTTCCATACTTGTTTATTAAATGTCCTACTGTTAATTTAAAACAATACTTAATAAGTAGTGTTCATACACAAAAGCATGTAAACTCTATTATTTGTGATCCAGTGCGTGCATGTGCATGTATGAACACACACATATGTGCGCGCCTTATTCACCTACATTCTGTGACCCCTCTGCTTGTCACCTGGAGCCACCTCTCCCCCCCTGTCACTCACGCACAAGATTTACCTCCCCTACCCCCCACTTTCCCTCCCCAAGCGCTGTCAATCACACACCAGATTAACTGCTGACATCATTAAAGCAGTGTGGCCGCCCGATGTGCTGTTGGCACAGTCCAGGAATGCAGACTAGCACAGGGCGACATGGGCACACACAGAAAAAAGGCCAGTATGGATGATAGTGTGTATGCATCTTTATGTTGATTCGTTTATTTGCTTTTGGGAGACTGCTCATATTGTGATGGTTTAATATAAATTGTAAATAACAGATTACAATGTTGATTAATCTCCCTGTGCATGTTTTTGGTGGATTCCGTTGAGTTGTGTGAGCCTCCACAAACACTGGCTGATTAGGTCGGGGTTCCAGGCTTGTTGTAGTCTATATGGCTGGCTTCTGGCTGGACCTTATTGGCATTGTTCCCTGATTTTTCTATAGGCTTAACTATAGGAGTTAAGTTTGGCCTCCCTTGCTAATGTTGCCACAGCAACACTGATGTTACCACAGCTCCCCCCTGCTGGGCTGCACATAGAAATAAATTTCTTCTTTTTTTTCTTTTTTTTTGCCTGTCCCATTTGGTTCTTTAGCCGTCAGAATTGTTGTCTGAAGACCAACAAGGATACCCAATGGATTTACTTTGCCAAATGGATCATCACGGCCTTGCTGTATTGGTCCATTTGATCAACCTTTGTTGTTATTATTTATTTTATTTTCAGTTGTTACAGACGGGACAGACATGACTGAGGGATAGTGAGAAAGGGCACTTAAAAAGAGAAAGAAGAGAAAAAAAAATCTCCTGGATCAGAAATAAATTTCTAATTCTGTGTCCCACAAAACCCGTGATTGAAGAGACTGCTCAACAAAGAAAGTGACTTAAGGGAAGCGCACATAAAACTCATATTTAAGCATAGTAAGGTATAGAAATGAAGCACTGGTGGTGAATAACATGAGTCAACATGAGTTGACTGTAAAAAAATCTCCCAGAAACAATGGGGTTTATTTTTCTAAGATCCCTGTGATTCTGCTCCAGACCCAAATGAAGCTTAGGTCATGTTGTCGGGAGAGGAAGCAGGAGGGAGTGGGGCAGAGGAGATTTCGGGAGGGTTGAGAAAATAGAGGGGGAGGGATAAAGAAGAGAAGAGACTGGGGGACAAAAGCAAAAAGTGAGCAGATTTTAGGCCAAGACTTTGTTAATCACTTTTGGCTCTCACCTCAGTAATTAGGAGCCATCCTTACGAAACCCCAAATAAAAGGCAATTGTACTAAAGGCTAAAAAACTCTCACACTTTGGACAGGCTCCTCCATTCTTTCAGTTTCAGTGATATATATATCCCACCACTGTTTGGCCACTTTTTTTCTTTGCCCATGAGAGTGGGTTACCGTTGATCTCTTGTAGTGAGGTGGGGGGGGTTCAAGGGAAGGCACTCCACCCTTACCCAGGCCCCCTTGGCTGCAGCGCATCGCTGTGGTGCCAAGAATGTGCTGGAGTTTCTGGGTGGCGGCCATATTGGAAGCCTGTCTGACAGGTCCATTGTGCGTGTGTCAGATGGCTTCTGTGATTGGGCAGTTGTGTCCAGTCACGTTTGGGCACTGTGTTCGGATTGTCTGTGCTGGTAAGCAGACTGTCCATTCTCTCTCTTCCAAAGTTTGGGAATACTACCCAAGACCACAGCAGCTTACTGAAATCATTTAAAAGCGGTTCTCAGATAATGTTCAGAAGCAGTGTTATTGCATTCGACTGTACTGTAAAATAAAACACATTTGCATGACTCTTTCTTGAATATTTTCTGTGTTTCTGACACTGTTTTTTTTCTCTTTTGTTTTTGTTTTATCTTATAGTCCATGTCTCGTAATATCTTGCGTGTTGGTCTTCACTCTCTTGGGTCAGCTTTGTGGAATGATGACCTAAGTTGCCACGACGACCCCATGCATAACCACGCCTTGACTACCTTCCTTTATGGACTGCGTGCCTTACTGAGGTCATCACTGTCAGTTGCAGTAGTTACTGTTCCTTCTCATCTTATTCAGGTAAAACACTGGTTGACACGTGTAAACAGTTAAACATAGTTGAGAATCTCTTTTTGAAAGAGGTTTGTCGGTAGTTTTATGACGTGCAAAAACATTTATTCTTGTGTCTCTTTCCTCCAGTGGGATGTTCTAAACTTGATTTGATTATGTCTTTTTTATTAGTAGAGTGCATAGTATGAAGTCTTTTGTACTGTGTCATCCTCCTGACCCTGTAGTTCAGTGTCACCTTGGTATTACTCAGGCCACTTCCTGGAAGCCATGCTTTTGCAGCAAACACAGTCAGTTGCATACTTATTTTAAAGGCCTTTGAATCTGTGAGGGGGTTTATGGTGCTGTTTTTAAAATTAGAGTTTTAAGCAGAGTGTGAGCCTGTGTATGTATTTTATTATCTTACTAATATTAGTCCTTGCAGTTGCGAGTTGTAAGTGTAAATCTTGGGAGGAGGTGGGTGGTGTGGTTAGGCAATTGGGGGGAGTCCACGTGCATGCGCCTGTGTCCAGTCTGGCCTCTCAGTGTGAAGATGGAGTCATCTGCTGAGGCATATGGCAAACCACAGCCCTCCCCCAGACAGTCAACCACAGAAGCACACTCACCAGAAAAGCCATCTGAGACTTTCTGCCAAAATGTTTCAACCTGCCCACTCTTTTACTGTAACACCCTACTTTCTTACTCACTCACTCAATCACATGAGCATGAAAACACTGTTATTTCTGAGCCTTTTATACAGAGATATAGGTCAGTAACTTACAGAACAGCTGTGTTGTCATAACTTGCTCTGGCTCCAGGCCTATATGTGCTCACTGCACAGCGGCCTTGGCCTAGTCAAAAAAAGGTAGAGTGGCTAACTAGCAGATGTCAGCTGTGGTGGGAGCGGTCCCCCTGTCCCACTCTGGCCAAGCTTCCAAACCCTTAATCTGTCCCCTCCCCCTCCTCCACCCTGGGGAGAGAAGTGAATGAGTTGGGGAAGAACAGGAGAGGAGATTTTGGACTGAATCAGGTGTTCAGTAACTAAGCCAACATAGAGGTAATTAGGGCTATGTGACCTTATTATTAGTTATATAATTTAGTTATACAATTAATGTGAATTTCATTCACTCAGTAAAGTGATTAATCATTTGAAGGCAGTGGTGTGTAAAACCTACTCATTTCAAACTGATAACAGAAATTAGTTTGACATGGTAGAAGAGTTTCTTTGTGCCAGAGCATTTCTTAAATAGTTATAATGGAGAAGGTATGGCCTTTGGAAAACTGTCTAGACTAGTAGCAATGGGCTACCTGGCCAAGGCTCTATTGTCTTGGCCAGCTAGCCCACTGCTGCTAGCCTACAATACTCAATGCATTATTGAGCAGCTTGGGAAGCTGAACAACTCACTGAAAGCCTACTCACAGCAGCCCAGTGCTACAATCCATCTGAAATATTAATTAAGCTCGTCTTAGCCCGGTTCCCCTCAATCTTACTTGGTCCTGCTACCACACCCATCCCACACACAAATGTAAAGTTCACAGTCTTCCCCATAATGCATCTATACTCTCATCTATACTCACCTGGTGCTCAGACTAACGCGTTGTCCTGATTGACGTAAATATTGCAGCTCGTCCAGAAAGATGTCCACATAGCCTCTACACCATTTATATAAGCTGCAGTCTTACCTATGAATGTAGCACTTGCCTATTCTTGTAATTCCGAAG
This sequence comes from Copadichromis virginalis, assembly GCF_057382275.1. NCBI lineage: Eukaryota > Metazoa > Chordata > Actinopteri > Cichliformes > Cichlidae > Copadichromis > Copadichromis virginalis. The sequence continues at coordinate 17,083,567 of NC_140618.1, forward strand.
AGCAGAGCAGTTTTTTCAATTGTAAAATAACTCCTGTTACTGACTTTATTTCTTTGCATATCTTCAAGAGAATATTTCATATTTTCATTTTGTTCAACTTTTGATCATCAGAAAGTCATCTTTAACTCACTCAGACTGAGTTGGGATCATATTAATAAGATTGTTTACTTGATGACATGTATACCCAGTGGCATTAGTTGTATGCCATTGAGTCAAACAGCCAAATGAAAACAACAATAGCTGTAATGTTGCAGCATGAGGTGAACATTGGGCCCTCTCTGTGACCTGTCAGACAGTGGTCATCCGCTGAAGCTGAGGGTTTCAGGGGATTTGCACTGACCTAATCTGAATTTATTGAGGTAGCATAGAGTTTAATTACAAGACTCAAACGAGTCTTGTTACAGCCCTTTATTAATTATAAATAACATATAAAGAATTATATTCAGCAGAGGGGAGCATTTCTTTTATTGCTTTAAAAACTCAAGAAGCTGAGGCGCATGTGCGTGTCTTACCGACCTCATTCTGCCCTGTTGCTATTAAACTGAGCTGCTTTATGTGGAAAGTTTGAAACAAATCACTCCTTGATAAGGAATCTAATCTATCTATTTATGTGCACACAGAAGAGTTATAATCCTCTAAACAGATTTGTACAGATAAAGTTTTTCATGGGCTATTGCTCAGATACTGAGTCATATTGTGCCATTAGTGTTTTTAATAATGTGTTGAATAATGCTTATCGAAACTCTCGAATTGGCTGTAATTGCTGCACGAGTGACTTCAGATTCTCTGTAAGTGCTGGTGGTACTGACTGGTAGGATATGCATACTTTAAAAGTAGGACAAAAATGAAAAGGAAGAAGAAAGAGTGGGGAAAAGACATGAAGGCATGAAAACTGCATTAGGCGGTGGCAGCCAACACAGAGAGAAGGATGTGAATGATTCAGGAGGCAAAGGGATTAATAATGCAGGACTCCCTCTCCCCCTATGTCCCAATGTCCCTCTCTCTTCCTCCCTTTCACTCTTTCACTCTACTGTATTCAGCCCTAATTTGTCCACTTTATTGTCAAGTCACTGAGCAAACCAGTAGGGGGAGCTATCCACTCCAAGCCTATGTTACTTCTCAAACTTCTCCCCAGTCCTCCCCTGCTGGGTGCAGGTTTAAGTTTGTGCACCAGCTATCCAGCTATAAGCTTTTTCGTGAAACATTTGATGAAATAAAATATTTACAGTGTGGCACATTTTCCCATGCTTTTCTTTCTCTCTTTTTTTCAAATCTATGACGTAAGGTTTATCTCCATTTGTTTGCCCCATCACTACTTTCCCTTCTATCCCTCATCACATTCACATAAGCCATGGGCAGAAATGACCTGGTCACAGGAAATGATGACCTAATTTAATTGAAACTCTGATGGCCCGTCAGGAGGCTTTTAATTACCTGTTAATGTTCTGTGTCTCTTTCCCCCTCCCTCCCTCCCTCCCTCCCTCCCTCAATCTTGGTCTGTTTCTGTCCTACAGGACCGGGCTCTAATGGGCAACATTACCAGGCTATGTGACAATGCCATAGCCTTAGAATCATTCAAAGGCTCTGAGAGAGAGACCAACCCTCTCTACAAAGACTACCATGGTAAGAACACACACGCTTATCTTTCTGTCTCTTTTCCATCAAATACACACACATACATACAGGCAGTGCATTAAGGCTGAGGCTGGGCTGTGGATGGAGGCAGGGCAGCCCCCTTGCAGGCCAGACTGTCAGTGCGCGTTAGTGTGCTGCTGCTCAATCAGACGTGCTCCTCAGTAGACAGGCCGGGGGGGATTCAGCTGCCACGCTGTACCCCCTCTCCCTCGCACCCACTGCCCCCACCCTCCATCCCTGCCTCCCCCCTCCAGCAGAGCCTCTCTCCCTCTTGCCTCGCCCACTCTCATCCCCAGTCCCATACCCCTGAGGCTCTGGAGCAGAGCAGACCAACACTGGGGAATCGATATTCTCACCATCACTCTCTCTTCCTCTCTGCCTCTATCGCTCTATCCCTCGGTCAATGTCTCCGTGGCCAGCATGCTCTGCTAATAAATGGAGGGCAAGGCTTTCAGTAGGGGAAAGGACACTGGTAAGGGACACTTGGAGAGAAAGAAATAAGGAAACACGAAGGGAGGGCAGGCACCGTAGTTTGTGTTTGCGTTCCTCATCCTCACCATCACTTTTTCTGTACAGTTTCATCTTTCCTTCTTTCTCCGGCATGTTTTCCTCTTTTCTGTCACTCTATCACACCCTCCACGCATAAAGGTCAGTTTAAGCGAGTTGGGTATTTTTAGCAGTGCCTCTCGAACTCTCCCACTCGCTCTTGCGCTTTTCCTCTCACCCCCCCCCCCCCTCCACCCCCCCTCGTGTTAGACGGCCCTAGTTGTGACAGATGAAGGGATGAGATTGAAAACATTCAATGGCAGATTTTGTTTTCATCCAACAGCACGTTTTATTTAGATCACACATCCCAGCAGTGATCACATTCCTCTGCATTGTGAGGGCAGGTGGCTTTTCAGCTCATGCAACATGAGTGTGAGGATGTATAATTTTTTTTAATGATTTTGTTTTGCAAAAACAAAACAGAACGTTCTTTTTAATTTGCAGTTAATATTGTTTGCACACCTTGTTCAAATATATGTTTGCCCTGTTCAACCAGCCAGAGAATCTCTGGTTGGGTTATGAAATACATTTACGTGTACAATTGTTTTGATGTGTGCTCATGAGTGCAAACGCATCTGGTACGAGTGTGAGAGTGTGCGTGCGGAGGCGCGTGCGTGTTTGCGGCAGCAGTTGAGGGCTGCTCAAAGCATGCTGGGAAGCCTGTCACTGCAAATCAGGCAAGGGGAAATCACCCAAGTGCACAGAGGAGAGAACCCACCATCCCCCACTTTTTATGTCTGTCTTCCTTTCTCCATTACTCCCTCGATCACTCCTTTTCTCTCTCACACTTATTTATACCTCCCTACTTTTACAGTATGTAACCAGTTTTAAGAAAACTGGGGTGAATTAATTGAGGACTAAGAGTGGGGGGGAAAAAATCCACCAAAACTTTGTAAGAATCCGTAGCTTGCGTTTTTGTCTTGTGTCCTTATTGTTCTAGTATGTCCCAGTGTAAGTTGGCAAATTTTCATTCGCTCATACTCCAAATCATAGGAAAAATCTAACATGCAGATATGTGAACAAAATACTTCTTCATTTCAGTCTGCCAATGACATTTACTCAGTATATTCTATTGCAGATTTAGTTGTTAGTAATTTTACAATTAATTTGTGCCTTAAATTTAATCCTCTTGTACAGATGCAAATTTTCAAAACAAACCCCCAAACTTTAAAAAATCCTTCACCTTATAATGATCAGTTAGACATTTGAAAGCCATTGCAAAACTTTGAAACATTCAAAAATATAATCTGTTACTAAAATACTGTAAAGACATGAAGACTTGCATTTATGAATGGATTTATCAAACTTAATATTAGTTTTTGCTGAGGTCAACGTGGGGTCACTAGCAATTTTTTATTAGCTCTTCTCATACAGCTACTGCCTACATACTAAAATGTTACCTTGAAAGGTGCAGGGGAACAGCATTCTTCCAAAATAGGGGTATTGAGCTTAATAATGAAGGTTAATTTCTTGCTAGTTGGTAGTAACTCAGTAAATCTGTAAAATTCTGTCACTTATTTTATGTTTATATAAAAAATGGCACGTGTGAGAAACACGATGGGGTTTTCTGTTGGCACAGTCAAATAAAATACACATGCTCTGTAATAAATGAAGTAGTAAGGCAGGAAGAAGTAAAGGAAGCTCTTACTTTGTGTGGTATTTCAGGTTTAATCTGCTCCCTCTTCCTTTCACAGGCCTGCTACACGTACGCCAAGTACCTTACCTGAACTGTCTGGCGAGCCAACTCCCTGACCACAAGGACCTGGCTTTTAAGCTCAAGAGAAAACAGTTCAGTATTGAGGTATGTTGTCAAAGGTACTCAGCGTAACCAGGATCTATTCATTAAAAAGACGGTATTCCAAGGGTTACACCCGTTAAACCCTGTATAATGTGATATCTCATCAGATTTTTTTTGTTTTTCTTTCTTTTTTTAAAAATGTTTGAATTTTTTAGTTGCTCTGATTTTACCTCCCTGGTCTATTTTAATTGTAACTTGCCTTGTAGCCATTAACCTAAAACCAAAAGCGATTTCGATACAAAGTAATTATTTATTAAGAAAGATTACATTTGCTTCGTGCAGATGAGAACTCTCTCACGTAGGCGAATCTCTGCCAACCTTTGTTTACTTTTGTCTGCTATTGGGTGACAAAATCAAAGGAGAAGCTATTGATTACACTCTGTTGCTACCACAGTTATTTGAGTGTAATGCCAAGAGGCAACAAAGTGAGAAAAATCCATCTATAATCATAAATACACAATACTGCTTCTGCTGCTTATGACAGTTAATTATGTAGTTTTCTATGTTTTTATGTTGGGATTGCATTAATTTGTTACCAGCCATGACTCTGATCCAAGGATGTGACCCTGCATTAGTTTAGCACTCAGTACTTTTGTTTTTCAGCCACAAGAATGAGGCAACAGCAACAAACAGGGTTTGCAGAGAGAAAGAAAAGCTCTCAGATTACGTGCTTACTCTAATAAGGAGCAACATTACCTTAATATGTAAGATAGCTTGAAATTCCAGTGTGACATCTAAAGACCCATTAGTGCATTTGCATGTATGACTTAAAATTAATTAGAGTATTAGTGAATGTTTCTAACATTTTATCCAGTATATTATATACACAAGAGAGCAAAATGATGTAATGAAGTGCAATACACCACCTATACCAACAACCACTGTGCCATCAATAATAGAAATTATGTAGAATTTAGAGTGGAAATGTTTTCTTGGATTGCATTTTATTTTACTGTGTGTACCTAGGTGATTGTATGGGCTTCCTCTTTCTTCATTCATTTTGATGTATGATTGATCATATTCTTTCTCTTTTGCACGATCACTCTCGGGCAGAGCAATCAGTCTGTCACTGAGCTGCCATTCCAGAGAGAAATTAAGGGGCCCTCCTCTTAGCTCAGCCTCATGATTGGTCCTCATTACATTATCATTACCTTATCACACCCTCTGGTCCATGGCTCTTAGTGACTCCTATTGTTTCAGCCAGGATTTGTAGGGGAGGAGAGAAATGCCTGTGCCACCCCCAAACTTCCCTCCATCTTATGGTCAATCCTTTCTCATTTTTTTTGCCCGCCTTAACTGCCCTTCCAACCCTTTCTTCTGTCTGACCCAATCCCTCCTCCTTTCTCTGATTTCCCCAACATACCACTCCAGTGATTTATTATGTTTGTAAAAGTCAAGGTAGTTATCCTAAATGGTCTTTTAATTAGGCTCTGTATTGGGCAGGCCAGGAGTTCAGAGGCCTAGAGAATCCCAGTAGCTCTGTGGGGCCTGGATCCCCTGTCATATATTCCAGCAGCACATTGTTAAGACCAAGCTTTGTCTGCCTTTCTTGTTTAAGGAGCTTTATTGAAGTTTTTTGCTGAGTGGGAGTCATACTCTTGCGCTGCCCATTTGGAAAAGAAATAGTAAAAACTTATAAAAGACTTACATAAGATTTGGCTTACTTAATATAGTGAATCATATAAGGCTTATATGATTCACTCATGAAAGTGGCCACTTTCTCATTACTTTCATATATTCTTTTAGGAAGTATCCAAAACATACAAGTTTCATTTATATAATTTTTCAAGGGATCTTATATCTGTTTTCACTCTTGTATGCTTTTCATATAAGTTTCACACAAGACAGATACAAACTTTATAAGATTTATATATATCGTTTCCATATCGGTGTCTTTATAACATATGCTTAAAACTTCTGCAATATCCACCTATGATTTTTTTAAGGATTGTAAAATGGATGCACTTGTTGACACAAGATCGTACTTAATATAAAATGTCACAGTCCTATGAGACATTGCTATATGTTAGGGAATTTTCCAGAGAACATCGTATCACCAGTCATGCATCAAATCAGCCAAAACACATATTAGTCATTGTAATGCCCTATTATGTGCTTTGTGTTGTGTTCTCTGGCATTGTGATTCGCTGTCATTAATTTGTACATCATCTGAGTTAGAAATGTCACAAAGGTATGAATGCACGTGCTCTTCCTTCACTGTTGCAGAGTATGGGTATATATGTCTACTGGTGTGCATCTCACACATACATTGCTCAGTGTATACTGTGTTTGACCTATTGGTTAACTGCCTCGGTGGGCCGCTGATTGACACATAAGATGGTGACTGGATTTTAAGCCTGGTGTCTGACGTGTGACAGCCCACACCATCCCTGCTAATCACCTCATTTACTCATGCTACAACTCTTCTGCCTGGAGCCACGTAATACAACATTTTCTCTACTGCTCAGTCTTCAACAGATCCATGTTGCTATGTACCTTTTTCAACTGTTGACTCATTTTCCATATATGAAAGGCACTGAATGCAGCAGCTTTCTATTTATCATCTATCTGGATTAATTTGCGATGCGGTGGTGGAAAGTGACAGATGATTGACAGTGCTACCTTCTCACCAGCTCGGTCAGGCAGCTGCATGTCTCCCCAGCCACACATAGATTTGTCCTGGTAACTAATTTCTTAACTGCTGTTTGACTCATGTTTATATCCCCTAACATTTCTGGAATGCGGAAAGTGTTTGTTTGCCAGCTCACAGAGTGCAGGGATTATTTATAAGAAAGTGATCTTGTATTTATTAGTTTTGATTTTATTTTTTAAATGGTGGGTTTTGGTTTTAGCAAATAAATTCCCCCATTCCTCAATCGGTATTCTGTTGGTTCTTTTTTTTAAGGTCACCACGATAGCTCATGATGTTTCTCAGAGTTCAAGCTGCGGTTGATGAGCAGTTATTAGCCACGACGCCTGAAGCCAGAATTAACCCGTGGCCCTGTCTGAGCAGGTAGAGGAGTGTTAGGTGTTTAAGAGATTAACACATACTCAGAGAGACATATACAAACAATACTTGCTCTCACACACATACAGATATTGACATTCATGCAATGGCACAAGCAAATATGTATTGGGAAATGCGGACACGCCTTAATTGTTAGACACTTTCTGAAAACACGCAATGTGTGTGAGAATTTTCCCAGCCACTCAGCTAATACAGGCTTCTGTCAGTGGTTTCACAAGGGAAGATGCTTTAAGGATGAAGCCCTGAAGAATGTAGATAGTACATTCTCTTTACCTTTGGTTGACCCTTTAAACTGACAGGCAGTGTGCCCGTGGGGTACTGGGGTGCCAGAGGTAGGTCACGGGGTCAAATACGCCATAAGACAAGGATTTATGTCAAATTAGTCCTCTATTAGAGATGCTATGCGGAGATGTCTGTTGATCTGACAAGTCATTTGCTATGGCGGTGTAGTGTATACATAGGAAAAGTTTCATGTCATTGAGAACTGTTATATTTTTAGAGTATTTTGCATTATTATAAAGAGAAAGGAGTCAGTGAAAGGAAGCTGGTGAAGAAAGGATGACACATGACGACAAAGGTCATATAAAATATAGGGATTACATCAGTTTCTTACGTGTAATAATATTGCACATCCTGGTTCATTTGTATGACACCACTTTTTTGAGGTGTCAGTCCAAACCAGCCTCAGGGTCAACTAGAAATGGCTTAACCATTTCTGTCACCTATCAAGGTACAGTTAATATTAATTTCTGCTATTTACTTTGAAGGATAATAGAATAGAATAGAATAGAATAGAATAATCTTTTAATTGCCCCACAAGGGGAAATTTGGTTGTAACAGCAGCCAGAAAGACACATATACAACAAACAGGACACAGAACAGAAACATACACAATTTTTCTTACATATTTACATTAAGGATAATGGTTAGTATAAACAGAGTACTGTACAGTTATTAAATTAAATAAAAACATGATAGCTTCAGATTTTCTTTGGACTTTGGTTGCTTTTTCACTTATTTTCAGCATAAATACTTTTAATTCAGCCTCTTAATGTTGACCTATGACTTATTCAAGCATCTAAAAGGAACCTAACTAGAATTAGAAGGATGAAACAGTGTTTTGTCCGTACATGACAGACAACTTGTCAAAGAACTCATTTTAAATAGAATCTTTTGTCACATTGTTACTAGCTGCCTGTCAACATTTCATTTGTTTCCATTTTTTTTTAGCTGAATCAACAAAAAATTCCAAAGATAAAATCGTTTGACACATATGAAATAATATTTTTTCACCAACAAGGTGAAGTTCTAAGAGCTAGTAGCTGAAAATGACATATCTCAGCATGGTGTGCAGTGTGCCTTTAAAAAATCTGGGAAACTGGACAAGTGGACAACAACAGAGCTAGCAGACCAAAAAATAAATTTAAAAAATCTACAGCAGTCGAACAGTATCTGAAAGTCGTGTCCTTGAGAAATGGCAAAAAATGCAGCAAAGACTTCTGTGGTCATTATGTGTAAAGGAGTTCAGGATAGAGGAAGAACATGGAGTGTCGATAGCTGTTTGTAAAACATGGTAAAACATGGTGGAGGCTCGGTTATGTTTGGGACTGCCCTTCAGCCACTGGTGTTGGAGGTTTTGAATGTCCTTCAAGAAGCCTGAAGAACAATTCCTGAAGACTACTTAAAGAAAAAGCTTGTCTAAGAGAATTCAAGCTGCGTTGATGGATGTGGTCATACCAAATATTGACTTTCAAGCTTGTTAGAACTGCTCTAAATCTGTTTTTGATTAGATTTTTCTATTATTTAAATCTCCATATATAAATGCTATTAAAAATGCAGAGTCTACCATATTTGAACTTTTTTTACACTATATTATATATTTACCTCTGACACTACCAACTCCTCTCTCCCAAAACTTCTCAAGTTGTCCAAAAACCTTCCATCCCACATGACATGAACGTGAGTAATTAACTTTTCCGTGCGTTGGAGGAAAGCCACAAGATAGCAGAAAATAATATTAAGAGGATAATGATAGTGATGAAAAGAATAAGACTTGAGAAGAACGGGAAGACAAACTGAAGAGTCCGAGGGAGGTGTATAGAGAAGGTTAATGTTTCTTGGCATGTCCTCAAAACGTCTTTAAGACAACGCCTGCGTCTGCCCCCCTGTTGAAGCCTGTGGGTGCCAAGGGAAGGGTGTTAATGGACCTATGTGAGGAACAGAGCGAAGACTTGGAGAGGAGGGGGAAGGCATGAGCGGAGAGGAGCAGTTAAGTGATTCTCAGGTCAGGTCTAATTAAAATGAGGGCTTTTCCTCAGAGGCACCAAACCATCTAAAAGGGACGGAAAGAAAGAATTGTAAAATACATAATGAATTCGACAGAGAACAAGCTTCAGGGCCTTATTTTTACATTTGTTTATATGGTTGTTTGTATTCAATGCCTAATCGTATATAAGACTCCCCAAGTCTCCAATAATGCCCAGTGTTAAAGATCAGAGAAAAGCCAATGCTGAGAAGAACAGAAATGGAGAAAGAGCTGAACCCAGTCATTTAATATTTACTTCCAATAGCAGATCATAATGACGGTTCGTCGGATAAGAAAAGAAATCTGAAACAGTGGGCTTACAGGATTTCCTGAACCTATTTATGACACTGAAAACTCCATACACCTGCTTGTGATTCCCACATGTGGCTTGGGAATCACGATCAGATGGGAATGGTACCCTTGGAATAATATTTCAGTTGAATTATTTATACTTCCTCCCTTGGTGCACATCAACCTCTGTTGCATTTGGGAATGAGGTGTGCTTATGGTTTGTGCGTGTATGAAAACGAGAGAGACAATTTGGTGCAGGCCAGTCAGTAGCACGCCATCGCACCCCTCAGCTGAACAATATTCTCAACATACATCAGATTGTTATCTATTATTTAGCAGAGTTTTTATCTATTCTGCAAATGTGCATGTGTCTTTGAAAAGCCTAGCTCATACCGTGGCTGAGTCTTGTGTGTGTGTGGATTGCAAAAATGTGCAAGTTTTTTTTTTTCTTAAGAGGTGTGGGGGGTTGTTTGTTTTTGGGTGCACTTGACATCCGTGCGATTCAGGTTGTCTGCACAAGTTTATGTATTTATTAAATAGCGACCTTTGATAAATGTGTTAATTAAGACAAGCACAAACCTACAACCAAATCCACTCCACTAATGCCACAACAAATCAGCAGAGTTTTATGTGTGGGAGTGGAAATGTTACTCCCTGTAGTGCTATATGTGGTCTGCCAAGCTATTAAAGATGTGCTTGTGCAAGCAAGGTCAAGGTTCAGAAAATCACTAAAGACACTGGTTAAAACAGTCCAAATGAGCATTTTTTTTCATTGTCCAGCACCTAGGGAGAAAAAGCAGTAGCAGTTGTGTTTGTTGTAGCCAAGTCAAAGCTCAGTGCGAGAATATTTGGGGCAGCCAAATGTGCTGCCCTCCAAACCATATCAACAAAACGCCAAAACTTTTCTTTCAAACAGACAGTATTAAAGCAAAACAAAACAAGGCATATGTGCTCCTCCTGCCAGATTGAGTAAGAGTGTGGTCTGCTTGAACTCATCCTGGAAGTGAAGCTGTTTCATCAGTGAGCAGTGAACCCTTAACATGGTCCATGGACCACTCAGCCCCCATCAGACTAGACTGGCCACATTGGACTCAGACCTGATTAAAGTAGCCCTAGTTGTCTTCAGCTCCCATTAGAGAAAGGCAAAAAGGCTATAACGTGTATGCCACCCCGCATCCATGGGGTCTTGTGGCACTATAGGGTATGTGTAAGCCTGTTCAAAAAGGGCTCGTATTAACATAATGGTAGTGACTGGAGAACTATAGGCCCTCTGGTGCTTATAAACTAAGTCTTCACTGTGGCTTCTTCATTTTTATTTACTTTTTGTTATTTCCTATCTTTTTAAAGACTCTGTCTAATTTTGCCTTAGGTTTATGTACTTTCCGTGCAAGTCTTAAAAACTCTTTGCAAGAGTGTCAAGTTTGCCACTGTAAATTCTGATATTCCTTTTCCTCATAGTCAGGCACAATCCTGATTTTAAAAAATACAACAACAACCCCCCCAAACAAACATACATCCAGCAGCATAAAAAATGTTCAGTGGTTAATTTCAGAGACCTCTGAATAAATAACTGCAATGGGTATGTTTTAAAATTTGCATGTAAAATTGAAAAGAGGTAAATTTTGGTAATTTGTACTTTCAGAACTTTCAAACGCATTAATCCAGATATAAACACTTAATATTACAGATATTCTGCATTCAAAACGTGTTCTTTCTAAACTTGCACAGAAAGACTGTTGCCATGATTATCGTTGGACAAAAAAAATGCAAAAGGCAGTGGCTTTCTCATTTTAAATGAAACGGTGTCCTTCCTGCTGTTGGTCCGCAGAGAACGTTAAAATTGCCATCATGAGCACAAACGGCTCTATGGTCGGTGTGGTTCAAAGGTGGAATGTTGATCCGGAGCAGGAGCATCAAACTCAGGAAGGCAGTCTGCATGGGTCCTAAAAATAACTTTCCCACACTCTCACCGCTCAGTGTCCTGGGGGGTCAGGAGGAGGAGTGTGTGTATGTGTCCACTCAGTGCCGATGTAGTGCTATGCTGTTTTAATATTAATACATTTGAAAACCCAGAGACTCCTTTAATTTTCGGGTAATTTGAAGTTTGTTAACAGTTTAATCTTCCTGTGAAATAGTTTGACAAGCAAACAGTTTGCGCATTTAGGCCATTCAGTGATAACAAACGATGAATTCAAAATGTATTTTACATTGAAGATGTCATTCTTCACCCATTTTCTGGCTTCTTTTTGGTCACACATCTCATTTTGTCGCTAAAATTTTCTCAAAACATCATTACTAATGGTAGTGATGTGGCCTTGTGTTAAGATTCCATATTGTTCAGTCAGGTGAAATCTCAAAGATTTGCAGTCAGCCTTACATATCTGTGCTATTGTGCAATAACTATAGTAATACAGTAGCAGAAACT